>NC_133327.1:563401542-563524042 GCF_042186555.1 Aquarana catesbeiana | reverse complement strand
CAAACGTTTATTTGTTCTATGCTTTAATTTTACTGCATATTCACAACACACAGTCCAAATTTGAATAAAAACAAAAATGGGATAGAGATAGATAGATAGATAGATAGATAGATAGATAGATAGATAGATAGATAGATAGATAGATAGATAGATAGATAGATCCCATTTTTGTTTTTATTCAAATTTGATATATCTATATATCGATATATCGATATATATCTATATATATATATCGATATATCGATATATATATCAAGATATATCTATATATCTATACACATACACACAAAAAACGCTGGAAACAAAAGTGAGTACAACCTAAGTGAAAATGTCCAAATTGGGCCCAGTCATTTTCCCTCCCCGGTGTCATGTGACTCGTTAGTGTTACAAGGTCTCAGGTGTGAATAGGGAGCAGGTGTGTTAAATTTGGTGTTATTGCTTTCTCTCTCTCATACTGGTCACTGGAAGTTCAACATGGCATAAGCCATGTTATGGATAAGCCATCAATGTTTACACAATCCAAACATCACAAAAGGTGCAATATAAATAAAATACATACTACATTAAAAAAAAAAAAAAATGTCTATCTCCATCCAGGGCTGTATGCCTGCATACAAATTTATGCAAGTAGTGGCTGTGTGCCCTAGGAATAAAAATACACCTTCAATTTATGTTATATGGCCCCATGCACCCATGTGCACGAGGTCCTAGAGGCTGAGAAACAAAATAGTTTGATATACAAAAACTTTAAAAAAAAAATGAATTGAAAATTTATACAGTTTAAGAAGTATGTCCCCCTAGGGGTTTTGGCTGAGGTTTAAAATTTGAAGTCTAATTTAAATGGTAATTTTCAATATTTTTAAATCTGCAACTCTCAATAAAATAATACCTGGTTATCCTGCAAAGAAGTTGCTTTTTAAGGCACTTACTGTCACAGGGTGACAATGTTTTTACCTGTCTCCTAATTGTACTTCTACGTTGTCACCCTGTCACATAAGCTTCTGATGTTGACTACAGCTGGCCATTTCAAATCACCCTGAGAAATGTCATGCAGCTATCAGCAGAATGCACGCATGTAGTCAGGGAATGGCTGCAAAAAGGCTAGAGGAGATCAGAAGCCAAGGCAATTATTTAATAAACAGAGCACTTTGTCATTTAGTTAGGGTCTACAGCAACTGTAAATTGTAATATGCAGAGTTCAGAAAAGAGTAAACAAATAAGGGGAAAAATGAATTTGTGAATATCAAACAAATAATGTGATATATAGAGGGTATTATGAAGTGGCTAATTAATTCAGAAGCAACAATATAAACCTGAATGATCATGCACATGTGAACAGTGTAAATAAAAACACACACTGAAAAGGTTGATGACACGATAGACTCAAACAATCGGAGCAAAAAAATTATATGTGTAGTCCCAAACAAACAGTTCATAGTAGTCTGAATAAAACGAAAATTCTTCTGTGTAAAACAATCTTGCAACAAAGTAGTGGGAAATCCTTCACCAACAACACCATAAACGACACCCAACATGTGCTGAATAATGGATCTGCTTACCAGATAAATTTGACCACTTTACTTCAAAAGAAAGTCAAATATGGCTTTGGCAGGATAATGCCTGCTCGCACATGTGGAATGGAGATGTGAAAGAAACTTCCTACTCGGATTTTAGACATGGGATATATGGAAAACACAATAGAGATCCATAGCGTAATTCTATTTATTAAAAGAGTAAAACATACAAAGAAAAGCCAAAAGGCTGCTTACATTTGTGAGTGCCCAAACCCGGCACTGGGGCTGCTAGCTTGTCTGTGCTGTGGAAGTGAACGGACGCCTGGCTGCCACCTCCGTGGTCAGCGTGTGTTCCACCAGCTGGATGAGACAACCAAAGGGACCGGATATGACGTAGGATAACGTGACCAGGCAGAGCTCCGACGTACGTTTTGTAATAATGTCTTTTTTTCTTTTAAAGTAACAAACATGTTATACTTACCTGCTCTGTGTAGTTGGTTTTGCACCAAGCAGCCCACATCCTCCTCTTCTTGGGTCCCTGGCTGAAGCTCCTGGCCCCTCCCCCCTGCTGAGTGCCCCCACAGCAAGCAGCTTGCTATGGGAGCACCCGAGCTGAGCTGCAGCTACGTGTATCCATTCAGACACGGAGCTGCAGCCCGGCCCCTCTCTCTCCTGATTGGCTGAGTTTGATTGACAGCAGTGGGAGCCAATGACACCTCTGCTGTGTCTCAGCCAATTAGGAGGGACAGTCCCAGACGGTCAAGGGACTCGTGGACATCGCTGGATAGAGATGGGGCTCAGGTAAGTGATAAGGATTGTTGGAGTGGCTGATGCACACAGAAGGCTTTTTATCTTAATGCATAGAATGCATTACCCGCTTCAACCCTAGAAGGATTTATCCACTTCCTGACCAGGCCATTTTTTGCAATACGGCACTGCGTCGCTTTAACTGACAATTGCGTGGTAATGCGATGTTGTACACAAACAAAATTTATGTCCTTTTTTTCCCACAAATAGAGCTTTCTTTTGGTGGTATTTGATCACCTCTGCATTTTTTATTTTGTTGCACTATAAACAAAAAAAGAGCAAAAATTTTGAAAAAAAAAAACAATTTTTTACTTTTTGCTATAATAAATATGCCCAATTAAAAAAAAATCAAAAAAAAAAAAAATCTTCATCAGTTTAGGCCAATATGTATTCTACATATTTTTGGGGAAAAAAAAAAAAAATAAAGAAAAAAAAAAATCGCAATAAGCGTATATTGATTGGTTTGTGCAAAATGTATAGCGTCTACAAAATAGGGGATATATTTATGGCATTGTTATTATTAATTTTTTTTTTTTTTTACTAGTAATGGCGGTGATCAGTGATTTTTAGCGGGACTGCAACATTGCGGCGGACAGATTGGACACTTCTGACACTTTTTTGGGGCCATTGACATTTATACAGCTATCAGTGCTATAAAAATGCACTGATTACTGTGCAAATGTCACTGGCAGGGAAGGGGTTAACACTAGGGGGCGATCAAGGCTTTAAATGTGTTCCCTGAGATGTATTTCTAACTGTGGGGGATGGGACTGACTAGAGAAGTAGAGAGATCGCTGTTCCTAATCACTAGGAACAGCAGATCTCTCTCTCCTCCCCTGTCAAAACGGTGATCTGTTTACAATGACAGATCCCTGTTCTGGCTCTCTGTGGAGCGATCATGGGTGGTCGATGGAGAATTCTGCAGGCCACGCGCATCGGCTCCGGCATCTCCCTCTTAAAGCTGTCGAAGTACACCTATGGCGGTTTGCACAGCCGTGCCAACCTGCTGCCATATAATGGCGGCGGCTGGTCGGCAACAGGTTAAGATAAAAAACCTTCTGACTTTACAACCACTTTAAATTTGTATAGAAATCCATTTATAAAAGGAATTATAAAGCTTTTTGTTAGTGTATTATTTTTCAGGTGCAATAAGAACTTTCAAATGTAGCCTTTTGATTAAGGCAGACCTTTCCAACCACAAAACTGTAGAGGATTTAGTGTGGAAACTACCCCAGAGCTTCCTATAACCTTCCTTCGGTAAGCTTTCAAACTATCTCTATTAAGATATAAATAATGAATATTTATAAGCCAACTGCACACCAAAGCTAAACGATAATTTACCATTTTTCCCATTTAATTTATAATAAGGACGGTTTATAATACCTGCACATTTTCCACATTTTGTCATGTCACAACCAAAGACGTAAATGTTTATTATTGGGATTTTATGTGACAGACCAACACAAAGTGGCACATAATTGTGAAGTGGAAGGAAAATGATAAATGGTTTTCAAAATTGTTTACAAATAAATATGTGAAAAGTTTGGGGTGCATTTGTATTCAGCCCCCCTGAGTCAATACTTTGTAGAATAACCTTTCACTGCAATTATAGCTGCAAGTCTTTTTGGGCATGTCTCAACCAGCTTTGCAAATCTAAAGTGACGGTTTTGCCCATTCTTCTTTGCAAAATAGCTCAAGTTCTGCCAGATTGGATGGAGAGCGTCTGTGAACTGCAAATCTCAAGTCTTGCCACAGATTCTCAATTGGATTTAGGTCTGGACTTTGACTGGGCCATTCTAACACATGAATATGCTTTGATCTAAACCATTCCATTGCAGCTCTGGCTGTATGCTTAGGGTCGTTATCCTGCTGGAAGGTGAACCTCCGCCCAGCCTGGCCATAGCACGGCTGAAGCTCCAAGGCAAAGGCCAATGCGCAGACTCGTTCATGCAGGTTCCCGTCTTGCTGGGCATAGGCGAACGCATGCGTGTTAGCCAATTAACACTGGTGCCAAATGGCCTATATAAAGTGCAGCAGTTGCACTAGTGCTTTGCTGTCTGTTCTGCAGCATTACCCGTATACCTGTTCCTTTGATCTCTGCTTGATTCCTGTATTTGACCCGGCTTACCCTGACCTCAGCTTGCCTTAAGACTGTTATATCTCTTATATGCCTGATATCTTGTTGCCAACCTCTGCCTGTACCTTGACCATTCTCTGCCTGCCGTTTATGCTCATTTCTGTTTATCCGTTTTCTGATTATCCCTTGCTGACCTGGCTTGTCTGACCCTGTATGCAGTTATCCATCTGTCCTGCTCTTCATGGTGCTGCTTCAGCTTTCCAGCCCAACTCTGGTGACACACCTGCCACACACCTCTGTGACCAATAGAAGATCTGGCAGGCACTCTTACCTCACCACGCTCTCGTGGCCACTGTCACAACACAAGTGGTCCTTGAGTCAGGGCGAGAGGCCTCCCTTTACATATCAGGCTCTGCCACAAGGTACGTGACACAGAGGGTTTTGCTTTTAGGTCAAAAAGTAACATTTTGGTTTCATCGGACCAGATCACCTTCTTTCATGTTTGCTGTGTCCCCCACATGGCTTCTCTCAAACTGCTAACGGGACTACTTATGGCTTTCTTTTAACAATGGCTTTCTTCTTGACACTCTTCCAAAAAGGCCATATTTGTGGAGTGCATAAATAATAGTTGTCCTGTGGACAGATTCTCCCACCTGAGCTGTGGATCTCTGCAGCTCCTCCAGAGTTACCATGGGCCTCTTGGTTGCTTCTCTGATTAATGCTCATCTTGCCCAGCCTGTCAGTTTAGGTTGACGGCCATGTCTTGGTAGGTTTGCAGTTGTGCCATACTCTTTCCATTTTCGGATGATGGATCGAACAGTGCTCTGTGAGATGTTCAAAGCTTGGGATATTCTTTTATAACCTAACCCTGCTTTAAACCTATCCACACCGTTATCCTTTACCTGTCTTGTGTGTTCCTTGGTCTTCATTATACTGTTTGTTTACTAAAGTTCTCTAACAAACCTCTGAGGGCTTTCGCAGAATAGCTGTATTTATACCGAGATTAAATTATACACAGATGGACTCTATTTACTAATTAGGTGACTTCTGAAGGCAATTGGTCCACTAGATTTTAGTTAGGGGTATCAGAGTAAAGGGGGCTGAATACAAATGCACACCACACTTTTCAGATATTTATTTGTAAAAAAAAAATTGTCATTTTCATTCTACTTCACAATTATGTGCCACTTTGTGTTGGCCTATCACATAAAATTCCAATAAAATACATTTACGTTTCTGGTTGTAACATGACAAAATGTGGAAAATGTCAAGGGGTATGAATACTTTTTCAAGGCACTGTATAAGTAAAATAAAATTAAAAGATGATCTGTTAAAATACTTTTCCGGATCATAAGGCTTTGCCAGATTTTTAAAGTTATTGTTGTACCATGAACGTACTACAAACTATTAGAATGTTATTGAGCAGATAAAATACGCATCTTAACCACTTGACTACGGGGCTCTTAAACCCCCTTCCTGCCCAGGCCAATTTTCAGCTTTCAGCGCTGTCACAATTTGAATGACAATTGCGCAGTCATGCTACACTGTACCTACAATGATATTTTTATCATTTTTTCACACAAATAAAGCTTTCTTTTGGTGGTTTTTAATCACTACTGGGGGTTTTGTTTTTGCTAAACAAAAAAAGACTAAAAGTTTTGAAAAAAAAAAAAGTTTTCATAGTTAGTTATAAAATTTTGCAACAGGTAATATTTCTCCTTCATTAACCACTTCAGCCCCGGAAGGATTTACCCCCTTCCTGACCAGAGCATTTTTAAAAGAGCGACAATTAAAAAAAAAAAAAAAAGCAATATTTTTTTACTTTTTGCTATAATAAAGATCTCCAAAAATATATACAAAAATATAACTAATTTCTTTCTCAGTTTAGGCCGATATGTATTCTTCTACATATTTTTGGTAAAAAAAAAAAGCAAGAGGCGTATATTGATTGGTTTGCGCAAAAGTTATAGCGTCTACAAAATAGAGGATAGATTTATGGCATTTTTATTATAATTTTTTTTATTATTAGTAATGGCAGCGATCTGCAATTTTTATCATGACTTCAACATTATGGCGGACACTTTTGACACCATTTTGGGACCATTGTCATTTATACAGCGATCAGTGCTATAAAAATGTACCCCTTCTTATCAAACTCCTCGAACGTCTGGTCTACAACCGACTGAGCATCCACCTCGCTGATAATGGCCTTCTCTATCCCCTTCAGTCTGGATTTCGTCCTCAACACTCCACAGAAACTGCTCTCCTAAAACTAACAAACGATCTACTAACGGCCAAAACCAATCGACACTATTCTGTACTCCTACTCCTGGACCTCTCTGCTGCCTTTGATACGGTTGACCACCCCCTCCTCCTCAAAAAACTACACGCCTTTGGTCTCCGTGACTGTACACTTCGCTGGTTCTCTTCCTACTTATCCAACCGCACCTTTAGCGTTTCTTATAACTCTACTTCCTCCTCTCCTCTTCCTTTCTCTGTTGGGGTCCCTCAGGGTTCTGTTCTTGGACCTCTACTATTTTCAATCTACACTGCCTCCCTGGGTCAACTGATAGCCTCCCATGGCTTCCAATACCACCTCTACGCTGATGACACCCAAATCTATTTCTCTACCCCTCAGCTCACTCCCTCTGTCTCCACACGTATCAGTAATTTACCCTCAGATATATCAGTCTGGATGTCTCACCACTTCCTTAAACTCAATCTAGCCAAAACCGAACTTATAATTTTTCCTCCCCTCTATGCCTCTTCCCCTGATCTCTCTGTCAAAATCAATGGCACAACTATAAGCCCATCCCCCCATGCCAAGGTTCTAGGTGTAGTCCTAGACTCTGAACTCTCCTTCAAGCAACACATCCAATCACTGTCCAAATCCTGCCGCCTCAACCTCCGCAACATCTCCAAAATACGCCCCTTTCTAACCAATGACACAACAAAGCTCTTAATTCACTCGCTGGTCATCTCTCACCTCGACTACTGCAACTCCCTTCTCATTGGCTTACCTCTACATAGTCTATCACCTCTTCAATCCATTATGAATGCCGCTGCCAGACTCATCCACCTTACCAATCGTTCTGTGTCTGCCACTCCTCTCTGTCAATCCCTCCACTGGCTTCCGCTCGGCCAAAGAATTAAATTCAAAATTCTAACAACTACGTACAAAGCCATCCACAATTTCGCCCCCAGCTACATCACTAGCTTAGTCTCCAACTACCAACCTACTCGCTCTCTTCGTTCCTCTCAAGACCTCCTGCTCTCTAGCTCCCTTGTCACCTACTCCCATGCTCGCCTCCAGGCCTTTTCCAAAGCCTCTCCAATCCTATGGAACTCCTTACCCCAATCTGTCCGCTTATCTCCTACTTTATTAGCTTTCAGAAGATCCCTGAAAACCCTTCTCTTCAGAGAAGCCTACCCTACCCACACCTACTTTCATTTTTTTCCATCAGCTCATCCCCCACAGTTATTACCTTTTGTCTCCACTTGACCCTCCCTTCTAGATTGTAAGCTCTAATGAGCAGGGCCCTCTGATCCCTCCTGTATTGATTTGTATTGTAAGTGTACTGTCTGCCCCATGTTGTAAAGCGCTGCGCAAACTGTTGGCGCTATATAAATCCTGTATAATAATAATAATAAATGACACTGGCAGGGAAGGGGTTAAACACTAGGGGGTGATCAAGGGGTTAAGTGTGTCCTAGGGAATTATTCTAACTGTGGGGGGGATGGGCTACCACTGACATGACAGCGATTACTGCTCCCGATCACAGGGAGCAGTAGATCCCTGTCATGTCACTAGGCAGAACAGGGAAATGCCTTGTTTACAAAGGCATCTCCCCTTTCTTCCGCTCCATGACATGATCACGGGCCCCGGGCGGACATCGAGTCCGCGGGACCCACAGGCACGGTCATGGAGTACGCGACACGCGGCCACAATGCCGTGATTTAAAGGGGATGTACCTGTACGCCCATTTGCCCAGCCGTGCCATTGTACATCGTTGTGCGCTGGTCGGCTAGTGGTTAATGTGCACTGATAAGGCGGCACTAATGGGGACCGATAAGGCGGCATTGATGAGGCAGCACTGGTGGGCACTGATAGGTAGCACGGATAGGTGGCACTGATAAGCACTGGTAGGTGACACTGATAGGCAGCACTGATGAAGCACTGATGGGCACTAATAGGTGGCACTGGTGGGCATTGATAAGTGGCACTGATTTGCATTGGTAGGTGGCACTGGTGGGCACAAATGGGGCAGCAGTGGCTCTCTGTGATCGGGAGTGATGTCCCTCTGACAGACGCTGGTGATCGGCTTTTTTCTTTTTCTCCTCACGCTGTCAGCATGAAGAAAAAAAATAAATGATTACCAGCTATTGGCTGACAGCTGATCACGTCATTTTTCGGCTATAGCGTGGGCAGGAAGAGGTGTAAATGGTGAATTGAACATGGAAAAACAACATATCCTAATATACCACATGATTTATTAACTCCATAATAACAAATTTGTTTTACTAAAACATAGTAGAATTTCAGGCTAAAACTATATAATCTTAAAACTGCTCCCATCCCCCTTCTAACACTTACACTAACTACCCTGCAGAAGAAAGATGCATATACTTACAGTTATACCCATTCTCAGGGCGCTCCAGTCTGTCACGTGATCGGCTTTTCTCTCAGCTAGCAGCAGATTCAGGGGAGAGGTGGGAGTGCCAACAATGAATGGCCAACAGTAAGTCTATGGGTGATGTCACCACTCAGGCATTCCAGCCATTGTTGCAGCGCCCTCTCCTCTCCCCTGTAGTTGGTGCTGGTTAACACAGGGGAGATTATGTGACTGAACTGGAGCACCCTGAGAATAGGTAAGTATACACATCTTTCTACTACAGGATAGTTAGTATTGGTGTTAGGAAGGGGGTGAGAGCGTTTTTAAGCTTAGATGGTTTTCGTCTGGAATTCTATTTTTACTGTTTTAACCTCCCTGGCGGTTTTCCCGAGTGTGGCTCGGGGTTAAAATTCAGGACCATTAGCGGTAACCCCGAGCCACACTCGGGATTGCATCGCGGGATCCTGATGCCTCCTTACTTACCTTGTCCCCGGGATCCTGCGATGTCACCCGCAGTGTCCGAGGGCTCCGTCCTCCTCCGAAGCCTCTCCTTGCCAGGCTCCGTTCCCTGCGAGCGGCGCAACGCACGGGGGCGGAGCCTGGCGGCAAATTAAAAAAAAAGTAAAAATCATAACACATACAGTACTGTAATCTTACAGATTACAGTACTGTATGAAATGATTTCACATCCCTTTTGTCCCCAGTGCTTTGGCCCATGCCCTGCATGCAGTTTTACATGATATACACTGTTCTTTCTGCCTGGAAACTGGAGATTGTCCATAGCAACCAAAAAGGGTCCCTGTACGTCAAAAGTGGCTTTAGACCAGCTAGAAAACAGCGATAGTAAATTAGAACACCTGCAGAATTGAGCGATAGTGAATTGTGGGGAAATTTATTTTATTACTATTTTTTAAAAAAAATTTTTATTATTTATTTTTATTTATTATATTATAATTTATGTTTTTGTGTTTCAAACTTTATCATACCCGGGATATCTACTAGACTCTGGTTTGGACAGATTTAAGTGTGTTATTGTTAAGATTTACAGACCTACAATATAAAACGCCAAATTTCCATGCAAAATAATTGTACCGCTTTCAGCACCTAAAATCCGAAATAATCATACCGCCAGGGAGGTTAAGAATCTATGTACAGAACTCTAGATACAAAAACTTTGTAAGCCATACAGGTTTGTCTGTAGATATTAAAGGCATTCACTCGAAGCCAAAAATTAGAACAAGTAGATTATGATTAAGAGAACTCCTGGCATGCCATAGTAGCAAACAGTAAAATGGAAAAGTATAGATATGCTGACAGCCATAATAATAATTACAATTGCTTTATATTTAGTTTATTGAGATAATTAGCTCTCTACTGGCTACCAGCAAAAAAAAATAAGTTACATCTGAAGCAGTGCCCAGGATAACATTTGTATGCTATGGTCATTGTCATTATTATTTTTAAAATATCTTGCATAAAAATATTCATTGAATTATATATTTAAATGCCCTCTATTGGGTTTAGGGCTTTTTCTACCACAAGTAGAGATTAACCCAGTATACTAATTATTTTAGTTTTTCCTAGAAAGTTAGTTGAACATCAGTGCCTGACTTCACAAATGCGCTTCTGGAAGAATGGGCAAACATTCCCATAGACACACTCCTAAACCTTGTGGACAGCCTTCCCAGAAGAGTTGAAACTGTTATTGCTGCAAAAGGGTGGGCCAACACAATATTGAACCCTAGGGACTACGATTGGGATGCCATTAAAGTTCATGTCAATGTAAAGGCAGGTGTCCCAATACTTTTGGTAATATAGTGTATACTTTGTGTATATATATATATATACAGATACAATTGAGAGAAAGAAAGAGAAGTGTCCCCATGTGTCCTAATATATATTAATTATAATATATATATATATACACACACACACACACAGTATCTCACAAAAGTGAGTACATCCCTCACATTTTTTGTAAATATTTTAATATTTTATTATACCTTTTCATGTGACAACACTGAAGAAATTATACTTTTCTACAATGTAAAGTAGTGAGTGTACAGCTTGTATAACAGTGTAAATTTGCTGTCCCCTCAAAATAACTCAACACACAGCCATTAATGTCTAAAGCGCTGACAACAAAAGTGAGTACACCCCTAAGTGAAGATGTCCAAATTGGGCCCAAAGTGTCAATATTTTGTGTGGCCACCATTATTTTCCAGCACTGCCTTAACTCTCTTGGGCATGGAGTTCACCAGAGCTTCACAGGTTTAACTCCTCAGTTTAATCCACTATTGATGTTCCCATACTCACCTTTCTTAGAAAGGTTGAGAGTTAAGCTAGACCTCCTTTTTTCTTAAGAAAGAACTCATATTTAACCAACTGTCACCCCTGCCAATTGTCAGCGGCAGCTACAGGCTAGGCAACAATGTTCCTGTAGGTCTCCGCCTGTTTCTGGGTGCGCATATGCGCGCCCCCTGCACAAGTTTGTCAGCAGGTTTCAGGTAATGATTTTGGCTCTATACCTGCTGATCGGCTGTGGCCAATCACAGCACAGAGTTCAGTGTTTACAAACGCATAGAACTCTGTACGCACACAGCGATCTGGCTGTTTCTTCTACCTGAAATCAACTATGAGTTCAGGGAGAAAAAGTAGTCAGATCTGTGAGTAAAAGCAGCACACATTACACGTATTAGGCACACAGATAACCCTTTCATTGCCCCTAGATGTTAACCCCTTCCCAGCCAGTGTCATTAGTGTACAGTATACAATATTATCACCGATTGCTGTATTAGTGTCACTAGCAACGTCAGTGTCAGTTAGTTTTCCACCCAGCCAGTGTCTGTTGGAGCCGGATTGCCCGCTACACTATCACAGTCACACTATAAGTCGCTGATCACCGCCATTATTAGCATAGCGTCTACAGCTGCGTAAATTCCCGTATATATACCATAGTTTGTACACAAACTAATTAATATACACTTATTGGGATTTTTTTTTGTTTACCAAAGACATACAGCAGAATACAATTTGGCCTAAACTTAAGAAATTTGATTTTATTAGTTATTTATTAGAAAATATATAGAAAGTAGAAAATATAGTTGGTTTGTTTTTGTTTTTTCAAAATTTTCGATCTTCTTTCATTTATATAATAAAAAATAAAAAACCCAGTGGTGATCAAATAGCACCAAAAGAAAGCTTTATTTGTGTGAATAAAAAAAATATATAAATTTCATTTGCATACAGTGCGAGCAATTGCCAGTAAAGTAGCACAGTGCTGAATAGCAAAAAAAGGCCCTGGTCACAAAGGGGGTAAAACCTTCTGGAGGTAGAGTGGTTAAACTATGTCTTAAGGCTGTTTTCATACTGGGGCGGAAGGTTCGTTAGAGCAAAGCGCCACTAGTTTTAGCAGCGCTATACTGCTGTTTAAGCGGCGCTTTTAACCTCCAAGAAGGGGTTAAAATCGCCCGTGTTGCGGCGCTTCCGAATCACTTTTCAGGCCGTAAACAGCGCTCCTACACCGCCCCAAAGATGCTGCTTGCAGGACTTTTTTTCCGTCCCATAAGCGCCACGCCCCAGTGTGAAAGCACTCAGGCTTTCACACTGGGGAGGCATGAGAGGCAGTTTACAGGCGCTATTTTTAGCGCCTCAAACGCCTGAAAACTGCCTCAGTATGAAAGTAGCCTTAAATGTACACAAATGTGTTTACATTTCTTATTTTGTACTGTGAAACTTTAAGCCCCTGTTCACACTGATTGGATGTGTCATGCGATTTGACAGTTTAAAATCGCATGACAAGTTGCACCCTATGAAGCCGGTCAAATTAGTGCGACTCTGACTTGCACGGATTTGAAAACGGTTCCTGCACTATTTTTGTCAATTTCATGTGCGACTTGCATAGACATCTGGAGTCACAGAGATGTCAGCAAGTCGCACATGAAATCGCACTGACCAACGGCTCTGCAATCATGATGAAGTAGCGCGATTTCAACGCTGCATGCAGTGTGAACAGGGTGTAATAATAAAAAAACATGGAACAACAAAACAGTTTTGAAATTCGAAGGTGGAACCAATTATGAGATTGCAGTACAGTGATATATCCCATCTTAAAATTAATACCCCAAGCAGGATTTCATGAATAGATTTGGTCGAGGATATAATTAAGATATTTGTGAACATGAGAGATACGGCCTTGTTGTCTAAAACAGCATATAAGCCTTTACTTGTTCTCTTTAGGGTCCAGAACACATTATTCAGATGTGGAATTTTGATGGAAAATCTCTTAATTCCTGTTGATATTATGCAATTCATAGTAATCATTTTGCGTGTAGCTTTGATTTAAGCTGCTTTTACAATGAGTTAATAACAGTAATCATACTTCCTGTCTTGTTTTTCTGGCTAGAAATTATAAGATGTTATCACATTGTGTGTCTCCTCACAAACACTGTCTGTTGTATGTTAATTATCGAAAATAGCCTAATCCTTTGTAAGCTTAATGTGAAAGAATGCGTGTTTGTCAAATGGGCACACTCAACTGAAATTATTTACTAATGCAGATACTGAAGAGCCCACTCTTTCTATCAAAGTAAACTTTAATTAAAATTCTTTTGACAAAGAAGCAAAGATATAGGTTTGTGTTCATCTGGAACTATAGACAAAGCTGATCTTGTGTTATCTTTCCTTCAAGACTTTAGTAAAAATTCCTTATTCTGGATAATAGCCAAATACAATTGTTCAGTCTGTTTAGGAATGCATAAAAAGAAAGGGTGTGTTATCTGAAAATGATGTTGTAACATATAGACATTGAAGAAAAGTTTCAAGTGATTGTAAAGCCTTTTTTTTTTAATAACAAACAGGTTATACTTACCTGCTCTGTGCAGAGGTTTTGCACATGGCAGCCCGAATCCTCCTCTTCTTGGGTGCCTCTTCGGTGCCTCTTTGGTGCTCCTGGCCCCTCCCTCCTGTCGAGTGCCCCTACAGCAAGCAGCTTGCTATGGGGGCACCCGAGCCAAGCTGCAGCTCCGTGTGTCCATTCAGACACGGAGCTGCTGTTTGGCCCCACACCCTCTCTCTGATGATTGGCTGAAGTTGATTGACAGCAGCAGGAGCCAATGGCACCGCTGCTGTGTCTCAGCCAATCAGGAGGGAGAATCCTGGATGGCTGAGGGACTCGTGGACATCGCTGGATAGAGATGGGGCTCAGGTAAGTATTAGGGGGGCTGCTACACACAGAAGGCTTTTTATCTTAATGCATTAGGATAAAAAAACCTTCTGCCTTTACAACTCCTAAGTGGGTTTGTCCACACAGATTCAGTAATGAGGTTTCATTAGGTTCTTAACCACTTCCATACCGGGCCTATTTTGGCACTCCTCTCCTACATGTAAAAATCATCATTTTTTTGCTAGAAAATTACTCAGAACCCCCAAACATTATATATGTTTTTTTAGCAGACACCCTAGGAAATAAAATGGCAGTCATTGCAACTATTTATGTCGCACGGTATTTGTGCAACAATTTTTCAAACACTTTTTTAGAAAAAAAACAGCTTTATTAATTAAAAAACAACAAAACAGTAAAGTTAGCCCAATTTTTTTGTATAACGTGAAAGATGATGTTACGCCGAGTAAATAAATATCCAACATGTCACACTTTAAAATTGCAAACACGCATGGAAAGGCAGAAAACTTCAGTACTTAAACTCCGTAGGGGACGGTTTAAATTTTTTTTACAGGTTACCAGTTTAGAGTTACAGAGGAGGTCTAGTGTTAGAATTGTTGCTCTCGCTCTAACGCATGCAGTGATACCTCACATATGTGGTTTGAACGGTGTTTACATATGTGGGTGGGACTTGCGTGTGCGTTCGCTTCTGTGCCCGAGCACACGGGGACGATGGCACTTAAAAAAATAAATGTTATTGTTTTATCACTTTTATTCCTATTACAAGGAATGTAAACATCCCTTGTAATAGGAATGGTGCGTGACAGGTCCTCTTTATGGAGAGATGTGTGGTCTATAAGACTCCACATCTCTCCTTCAGGCTGGAAACCATAAGATAAAAAAAAAAAAAAAAATGAACGATCCCATTCTTTCCAGTCGCGATCACGGCTTTGTTTTCAATCGCAGCCCGGACGTGGCGCCATAACGTCGCGCCCAGGCCTCTGACAGTCATAGAGACGACTGAGGACCATCTGGTCACCGGAAATATCTATGCTCGTCATCCGGCGGTGGCGGATTCTTTCTCCAGTTCTCCGATGGTACGGGAGACCGTGGAGAAGCACCGGAGGGCGGCGGGGGGGAATATCCCCTCCCGTCGCCTGTAAGAACAATAAAGCAAACTGCCGGGGGCGCATGCGCGGCCGGCGATGATGGTGGACGCTCATTAGAGAAGCTCCGGACCCGCTCCTTCCATCCCCGGATCCTGCTCCACAACACTAGCATTAATAGATCCAGGATCCACTGGAAAAGACCCCGGAATACCCCGGGCACCTCATGGGGAAAATAGGATCCCAACGACACGGATACCAGGGGTTTGTCCCGCCTCCGACCTCCCGGCCGGCTCAAAACATGGAGCGGTTCCTGTATAGGCTGCAATCCCCGGCCTCAAGTAGCCAGACGGCTACAGCGCTCGCCGCAGGGCGAACAGCAGATGCAGTGGCCACTGCACCGGATCGCTCTGCACACAGCCCCCTATCCCAGGAGACACCCTCCTTTGCACAGCAACAGAGAAGGGAGACTTCACACAGCAACTATAGAGAAACAGAAGAACATACTGCAGACCTCCTTGCTGATCATCCTGCATCATCCACAGGTACTTCCATATCTACCCCCCCATTCCCAGACAACTCAGTCACAGTTACAGTTGCGGTGCTGGACTCAAAGCTACAGTCCCTGCTACAGGACCTGACTCGTAACTTTACAGTAGCAGTAGGGAAACTGGCCCAGGAGTTACGAGGGGAAATCGATCAACTTGGTGATCGAACAGATACCTTAGAATCCAAATTTGACGAACTGGTGAAATACGTACACGTGCTTGAAGAAGACAACGTGACACTCAAACAAAGCATTTTTCAGGTCCAATCACAGCAGGAGGACCTTGAGAACAGGGAGAGACGTCAAAATGTGAGAATACGTGGAATTCCGGAAACAGTCCCTGACAAAGAAATACATCCCTATCTCCTAGGACTGTTTGTCGCTATGGCTCCACACATTCCGGATATCGATTGGAGGCTAGATAGGGCCCATAGATCCCTAGCTCCGAAACCACCCCCTGGCACCAACCCGAGAGATGTAATCGCTCGCCTCCACTACTACGAAAGCAAAGAAGCTCTCATGACGGCCACGCGAAATAAACATCGCATTGAATATAAAGGCGCTAAACTCCAAATATTTAGTGACCTATCTCCCATCACTCTCGCCAAAAGACGCGACTTACGGCCAGTGACCATGCACCTACAACAACATCAAGTCGCCTACAGATGGGGTTTCCCCTTTCGCCTCTCAGCCTCGAGAGATGGCACTCAATATTCAATGCGAGCCTTACACGAGTGTGAGGCCTTTGTCCGTAACTTGGGACTGCCGCCCATCCCTGAAGAGGAACTTCCCCCACCACCACTAAACACGACCCCCGGCCCTCTTCAACCACTTACAACGATCTGGACCCCGGTTCGTCGGAGACGTCAAAGAAACCTTTCCACTCCTCAACGTCCGGCCTCAGCTAGACTACCTACCTGAATTTATCCCACACAAGGAGAAACAGCTCCTCAACATTTCACTCCTTTTTTGGCTGCCGTCTTCCTCGACACCTCGAGGGTTTGATAACGGCACTATCCTGGTATCCGCAGAGAGAGACCTCCCCATTTCAGTCCTTGATGGCCTAGGTTAACGGCAACTGTTCCAGTCTTGGACTTCCATTCCTCGGCCGAGAAGATCCCATCTCTCTCTTTGATTTTCTTTTACTCTCCCCCAGAATTTAAAGTTTAAAGCTTGCGTACACAATTTTCTTTTCCTTTTGGAGGGAGCGGGTACCATCCCGCCCTTGTCGCTGACCGACATGCTCCTCTACAGGTCTATGGCTGCTAGCCAAGACTTCCTGAAGATTTTTACACCTTCAGGCTTACAAAATGTTTTTTTTTTATTTTTATTATTATTATTGTTATTTTTTGGACCTTTTTTTTATAGTTCATATTTTTCCTTTCCTCTTTTTTCCTTTTTTCAAACCTAGGCCCTTTTTTGGCCTGAATATATACTTAACATTTTCTGGTTATTTTGTTATTGTATATTTGCTCACTGTCTACATGCTAATTGAGAAATGTGCAAAGATTTTACTAACTAATTTACACTGGTTAAACATGCTGTTACTTATTACTAAGATTTCACTAGCTGTAAATTGCTTGTCCTCCTTATGGCTCTGAAAGTCTTCTCATGTAACGTGAAGGGTCTGAACTCCATTCACAAACGCTGGTTGGCCTTGAAGGAATTCAGAGCCTCTGGAGCTGATGTGGTCATGGTTCAGGAGACACACTTCCGAACGGGTGGCTCCTTTAAGTTCACTTCTAAATTATTTCCCAACACATTTGTAGCCTCTGACCCATCTGGGAAAGCAGGAGTAGCAATTTTGCTCAAGAACTCATGCCCTATAAGAGTTATTGACTCCAAATTAGACCCCCAGGGATGATTTGTCATCCTGAACTGTGTCCATTTGCAAACAAAACTCAAGTTAGTTAACGTATATGCACCCAACTCTGGACAGATAGGATTTCTCACTAAAGTCCTTGAGGAGGTACAAAACTCCCCTCACCCATTTACGATTGTGGGAGGAGATTTTAACATGTGTATGTCTGCCAACAAAGATAGACTAAATCTTTTTCAAAACACTCCCCCAACCCAAGCCTATAGGTTATCTACCTCTTTCCGCAAATTAATTCGCACCCACGACTCTTGGAGAGTGAAACATCCCACTGGTAAACAATTCACCTTCTACTCCCCCCCACACAAAGGATACTCTCGCCTTGATTATTTCCTACTCTCCGCACCCTTACTATCTCACTTAGTAGCCTCTGAAATTGGCCCAATTACATGGTCTGACCATGCACCCATAACTTTAGACATATCCCTACATGTAGCATCCCCCAAGACATGTCACTGGAGACTTAATGAATCTCTCCTGAAAGACGAAGGCACCAAACAACGTCTCCAATCAAAACTGATTGAATACTTCAAGTTTAATGAAGGCTCTGTCTCAGACACTTCCATAATGTGGGAGGCCCACAAGGCCTTCTTCAGGGGTGAGTGCATCTCTGCTGGATCGCATAGGAAGCGTGATTCGCTCCAACAAAAATCTGAGCTACTGACCCAGCTGCGTTCAGCCGAGGTGCACTTGCTTCGAGCCCCCACAACTGCCCGTTTAAAGGAGGTGATAAATATCCGTAACAAAATTAAGTCCTTAGACATGAATAAAATATCCAAGGCCATTCTATGGTCGAGGCAAAAATTTTACGAGTATGCTGACAAACCCCACAGAATGCTAGTGAACAAACTGAAGCCACGTCCAAGTCTCTCTATCCCTGATCATTTAACACAACTGGATGGAACTCCCACCTACTGTCCCCAATCCATGTCTAGGGTCTTTGGAGATTTTTACAACAAATTATATAACTGTTTAAACTCTGACCCACATACCCAATTCACACAAGAGAAATTTGATTCTTTTATCTCATCTTTGAAGCTCCCACAAATATCATCAGACCAGTGCTCCTCATTAAATGCTCCCATTACCACTGAAGAATTAACCGAAGTGACTAAACTGCTCCCTTTACATAAATCCCCAGGCCCAGATGGACTTCCCTACTCTTACTACAAAACCTTCCTTCCTATCCTATCTCCACATATGCTAAATTTGTATGCCTCCTTACTAAAAGGTACAATACCCCACCCCCAATTTCTTCATGCCCATATCATAGTCATACCAAAACCAGATAAAGATCCTGCTGTCCCTGACAACTATCGTCCTATAGCCCTACTAAATTCCGACTATAAAATTTTCACCAAAATCCTGGCAAACAGACTCTCCAAAATTTTACCATTTTTGATAAATAGAGATCAGGTAGGATTTGTCCCCCTAAGACACGCAGGGGACAACACCAGACGCACCATAGATCTTGTCGATTTACTAACTAGAACTAAAACCCCGGCAGTAATACTTAGCTTAGATACACAGAAAGCATTTGATCGCCTTAGCTGGCCTTTCATGTTTGCGATCCTGTCCAAATATGGTTTCTCAGGTCCCTTTATACAGGCCATTAGATCCCTATACTCATACCCTACCTCCCAAGTACAACTTGCATCCTACTTATCTCCCACATTCCCCCTCAGCAACGGTACTAGACAAGGGTGCCCTTTGTCACCCCTACTTTTTATACTTAGCTTAGAACCCCTAGCCACAACAATCCGCGAAAGTCCCTCCATTACAGGAGTACGCTTACGTCAGTTAGAATATAAATTATCCCTTTTTGCAGATGATATCCTTCTAACACTTACTCAACCACACACGTCCCTACCCTCGTTACATAAAATTTTAAACACTTTCAGTGAAATCTCTGGGTTTAAAATTAATACCACCAAAACAGAAGCTCTCCCCATAAATATCATACCAACTAATCTGAACACCCTTAAACAGAACTACAACTATCACTGGAGCTCCACATCCTTAAAATACTTAGGTGTCAGGATTACAGCATCATACTCCTCACTATATCAGGCGAATTTCCCCCCCCTATTCCAAGAAATTAACCGCCTATTGAATCACTGGACCGCTTTGCCCATCTCTCTCCTGGGACGTATAAATATTCTAAAAATGTCTATCCTTCCTAAACTACTGTATTTATTCGAGACACTCCCAGTGGCAATACCAATGTCTCAGTTGAAAACGCTTCAAAGAAGAAGCCTCCGTTTTATATGGAACAACGCCTCACATAGGGTGGCGGGCTCAGTGGTCATGGCACGTAAGCTTAAAGGGGGCCTAGGTGCCCCTGACTTCATCAAATACTACTATGCTTCTCACCTAAGGGTTCTTACCTCGTGGACCAACAGAACTGCCCCAAACAGATGGGCGGACATAGAAATGAGCATAACAGCCCCAGTACATCCGTGCTACATGCTCTGGCCGTCCACGACCAAATATATGCCCCAGCTGAGAACTCTATGCCTGGCCCCAATGCTCTTTACACTGGCAATATGGAAGAAATGCTCCGCTAAATACTCACTATCATCCACAAGTTCACCTCTTACTAATATCCTTTTTAATCCAGACATCCCAGACAGTCTGTCCTATGAACGTATGATGCCCTGGACTAAGGCCGGGATTTTTCAACTACGACAACTAGTCAATCCAGCCACAAGACACTTACTATCCTTCGAGGACCTTAACAAACAACACCAATTACCCACAACAATATTTTATTCATACCTCCAAATCAAACACTTCTTTTCTACCAAAAACCCCACACTATCTTTAGATAAACCTACCCAATTCGAAATGCTATGTGCTACAGGCCCTCATGAACCCCAACTGATATCCACCATTTATAGAATACTCCATGAGGCCAACCCCCTAAAAATAGATACGCATTATTATATGAAAAAATGGTCACAGATTCTCCAACATGACATATCTCTCCTAGACTGGGACAAGATTTGGATCTCCATCTCCAAGAGCTCCAGATGTATTTCCCACAAAGAAATAGGTTACAAAGTACTTATGTTTTGGTATAAAACTCCAGAAAGACTACATGCGGCGGATCCGTCCATATCCCAAATATGCTGGAGATGTAATAAGAAAGTAGGCTCCCATTTTCATATCTTTTGGGAATGCTCTTTGGTTACGCAACTTTGGGAGCAGATCCAAAAGTTATTAGAGAAACTGGTGGGAATCCTCGTTCCCCTGGATCCCATATATTATCTACTTGGTCTTCCCTATCAAGGTCTTCACAAAACAAAACAGAAACTGATGTCATACGTATTACTAGCAGCTAAAAAAACTATCCCCAAACTTTGGCTATCCACTTCCCCTCCCACCCTACCACATACTCTAACCATCTTAATGGATATGCGTAGAATGGAACATCTAACTGCCATTGTTGAAGGTTCCATACAGAAATTTTCTATCATCTGGCAACCTTGGGACGACTATGATGACAATAGTACGACAAATGAAACAGGATGAAATGATAGACGTCTATGGCAATAAACATTTTATATCTCTTGGGCTAACACACACCTTACCCCTCTGTTTGTGCAAATTCTCCTCAACAAGATTTCCTTTTCCTATAGGACAAGTAATGTAATCACAGTAGATTCGCCTAATTAATAACCAAAGGTTCTTATCACTTGTTATTCCTAACCTTACAGTTGTAGTGTAAGATATCCTATGGTTCCTGATAAGGTCATGCACTCTCGATAGACAGTATTGAAGCCTCATGTTTTCCTTTTTTTTCTGAATGTGACAACGATGTTATTATAAATGTCATGAAAAATGTTAAATAAACAATTTAAAAAAAAAAAAAAAAAAAAGCAAACTGCCGCTATGAACATTCTTACGGTGCACAGAATCGCCAGCAGGCATCATTCAGATATCCCCACTGAAAGTCAAGGATGTCATACGATGTCCTTGGGCTGGAAGTGGTTAAAGTGGTTGTAACTTTAAAAAAAAAAAAAAAAAAAAAAAACATGCTCCTGTCCCTTTAAGGCACGAGATATAGCACAGTGCTTTTGCCATGTCAATTTCCCTTTCTAGGTTGCACAATACTTGGCTGATCCTGCCTGTTTCTGTCTTCCCCTCTGTAAATTGACCACGTTTATCATGGCTGCTGATCTATGATAGCGTGGTCAGTTTACATGTCTCCATCCATCTCCTCAGCGTCTCTGCATCTCTCCCTCCTCCTCCCTCCCTGTCAGTTCTGTAGTCTGTGCGAAAGCCAATCTCCTCCCCGCCCCTCCCCTCTCCTGCCTGTGTAATTATATTCCCTGCAGCTGCTCCAGTGCTTATAAAGTAAAGAAACATGTATTAATTACTTTGACCTCTCTGTTTTAGGTTCCTGTTCAGTACAGTGTGTGCGTTTTCCTAAAATGATAATGCTAAATACCTTCTTTGCAGAACCCTGCTGTGCAGACACGTGGCCTCCCTCTGCCAGCTTACATTCATCAGAAGGAAATCTAAGCACCTCCCACTGTACTCACTTATTCCAGAAGGGAAGCAGAAAAAGGTCACATGACAGCACAGCAGGGCTCTGCGAAGAAGGTATTTAGCATTATAATTTTAGGAAAACACGCACACTGTACTGAACAGGGACCTAAAACAGAGAGAATCAAACTAATTAATACATGTGACTTTACAACCACTTTAACTCCATATAGTTATATAGTTATCTGTTGAGCACAATGAGTCATCTCTGTAGCCAGGTGCTGGACTACATCCATCTAATTAAGCGCAGCACTTGTTTACTATTGGTTTAACCTGTACCTATACCACACCTGTACTGCATGCTAGTTTACTAAAACTGTTGTTAAGTGCACCAGAGCTTCTTAACCACTTGCCGACCACCATACGTACATATACGTCCTAACTTTGGCAGCGGATATCGTTGTTATGGCAGCAGGTAGCTGCCATAACCCCGGTATCCCCGTTTTCGTACGGCGGTCGGCTACAAAATAAAAGTGGTCTCTGCGGCGGATTCACTGCGAGACCACTTTTATCGGTGGCGGGAAAGGGCCCCCCCCATCATGATCCGGTGCCCTCCGCCACTTACCAGGAGCCGTCGGCAGCGGCAGAGGCGATCGTGTCCTTTCCCTAGCTGTGCATGGAAACGAGTGAGGGAAAGATGGCGCCCACCCGTCTCCATGACACGGCAGGGCGGAAACGACATCAAAATGTCACTTCCGCCCATTCGTCTTAAAGCCACATTTTAATTTTCTCAATGCCATTTTTTTAAATTACTTTTTTTTTTTATTGCATTTTAGTGTAAATATGAGATCTGAGGTCTTTTTGACCCCAGATCTCATATTTAAGAGGACCTGTCATGCTTTTTTCTTTTTCAACGGATGTTTACATTCCTTGTAATAGGAATAAAAGTGACACATTTTTTTTTTAACAGTGTAAAAATAAATAAAATCAAGTAAAATAAATAAGAAGCGCAGAAGCGAACGCATACGTGATTAGCGCCCGCATATGAAAACGGTGGTCAAACCACACATGTGAGGTATCGTCACGATCGTTAGAGTGAGAGCAATAATTCTAGCCCTAGAACTCCTCTGTAACGCAAAATGTGCAACCTGTAGAATTTTTTAAACGTCGCCTATGGAGATTTTTGAGGGTGACACCATTCCACGAGCCGGACATGTTGGGTATCAATTTACTCGGCATAACATTATCTTTCACAATATAAAGAAAAATTGGGCTAACTTTACTGTTGTCTTACTTTTTTATTCAAAAAAATGATTTTTTCCAAAAAAAGCGCGCTTGTAAGACCGATGGTCTTTAAGTGGTTTAAAGAGCCACAATGATAGCCAGCAGAAGAATACCAAAGGGCTGCCCCTCCCATAAAACCATCCTGTAGGTCCTCTTTGTTCTCTTCTCCCATTTTCTTAATTTCTATGGACAGTTCACATCCAGTCGGTCTAGGCCTAGCATAGTCACTATTAATGCACTTTGGCAGTATAGTGCATGTGTTCAGTAAATCAAGCTTCATCACAGCTCACTGCTGCAGCTTAGGTGACCTTGCTACTGTCTATGCTGATCTGGGCACCAAGCGTCATCTTATGCCAAGTCCTTATCATTAAAGTGTAACTCCACTTTTCATTCCCCTCTGGGTGATCTATGTACATTGCAAGAAGTATAACAAACTTTGTTGCAGATTCCTACCTTTTGTTATTCTGAAGAAATCCATGTGTGTTTGTCTGTGCTTCTGTTCTGAGCGGGTCTAATGGGAGAGGTTTCAGATGTGGAGCTACAGGGTAGTAATGAGGAAATCTGCTGGGCCCTCATCCCTTTAGATGTGTTCCTATCTATGTGTTCCTATTTATTTTAACATTTTTGTTGCAGGGGATGCATGAAATCTGACGTGTATCTTAGGCAGACTTCTGGGAAAATTGGTGAGCCAATCACACAAACAGGAAATGATGTTTCTGGGGAGTGGTCAGTATACATTCTGTGTACAGAACAACTCCAGGTAGCCATATTGCAATGCATTCTCAGAAAATTACAGAGCTGCAGCTTGAAAAGGAAAGGTAATTTTTAATAACATTCAATTACAATATGATTAGTGTCACAATTATATGCGCTATACTATTTTCTCTTTATTTGCTATTTTACCTCTGCGGTTTTTATTTTTTGCACTATAAACAAGAAAAGAGCGACAATTTTGAAAAAAAGCATTATTTTTTTACCTTTTGCTATAATAAATATCCTCAAAAAATATATAAAAAAACATTTTTTCTCCTCAGTTTAAGCCGATATATATTCTACATATTTTTGGTAAAAAAGAAAATGCAATAAGCATTTATTGATTGGTTTGCGCAAAAGTTATAGCGTCTACAAAATAGGGGATAGTTTTGTGGCATTTTTATTAATAATGTTTTTTTTAACTAGTAATGGCGGCGATCAGCGATTTTTTATCGTGACTGCGACATTATGGTGGACAGATTGGACACTTTTGGCGCTATTTTGGGACCATTCACATTTATACAGTGATCAGTGCGATTAAAAATGCATTGATTACAGTGTAAATGTGACTGGCAGTGAAGGAGTTAACCAGGAGGGGGCGCTGTAGGGGTTAAGTGTGTCCTAGGTATGTTTTCTAACTGTGAGGGGGATGGGCTATGTGTGACACGACACTGATCACCGCTCCCGATTACAGGGAGCGGTGATCAATGTCCTGTCACTAGGCAGAACGGGGAAATGTTTACATCAGCATTTCCCAGTTCTTCCCCTCTTACCTTGCAGGGTAAGGAAAAAAAAATGCGGTTTACAACCGGTTTAAGGAGGGCAAGGCAAAGGACAGAAGACCCAAACTTAGTCAACAGCTCCTGCGGGGTAATGCTACATCTCAGATCATCACATTTATCTTCAATCATGCATAACTTTTGTGACTTTTTAATGTATTTATTAACCTATACAAATTAGGATTTCTTGTTTTATGTCAGTTTGTTTTATGTCACAGCTAGCTGCCATAACCCTGGTATCTTCTTCTTCAGCGGGCAGTCGGCCTCCAGATAAAAGTGGTCTCTGTGGCGGATTCGCTGCGAGATCACTTTTATCAGTGGCGGGAGAGGGCCCCCCCTTACGCCGCGCTCCAGTGTCCTCCCTCGCTTACGGGACCTGTCGGTAACAGTGGAGGCGATCAAATCTTTCTCCCTGTGTGGTATGGAGCTGAGTGAGGGGAAGATGGCCCGCACCCGGCTCTATACCATTACAGGGAGGAAGCGACATCAAAACGTCACTTACGCCCATAGCTCTTAAAAGGACTTTTTTTTAATTTTTTTTTTCAAACGACATTTTTTTTACAATTTTTTTTAGTGCATTTTATTGTAAATATGAGATCTGAGGTCTTTTTGACCCCAGATCTCATATTTAAGAGGTCCTGTCATGCTTTTTTTCTATTACAAGGGATGTTTACATTTTTTTAAAGAACAGTGTAAAAATAAAGATTAAAAAGTAAAATAAATAAGAAAAAAAAAATGTTAAAATTTTACGTGCCCCGTCCCGCCAAGCTCGCATGCAGAAGCGAACGCATACGTGAGTAGCGCCCGCATATGTAAATGGTGTTCAAACCACACATGTGAGGTTTTACCGCGATTGGTAGAGCAAGAGCAATAATTCTAGCCCTAGACCTTCTCTGTAACTCAAAACTGGCAACCTGTAGAATGTTTTAAACATCGCTGTGACAGACTCACCCGGGGACAGAGGCTTTTGGAGAGGACTGAATGCAAGCCTCTTGCCTTTTGATTATGGGCCCTGGATTTTAAGGGAACAATGCTCTTTGCAAGGTGAATGAGAAATCCAGTCTGATCTATACTAACCAGACTCAATCGTGTATATATGTATATATTGTATGTTGTCTCATTTTGTTGTGGACTCTTTGCTGTGGTCATTTGGGATGTGTGTCTGTGGAGGTAGGGGGGATTCCTCCAGCAGCCCCCTGCTGATAAGACTGATTCATACTGTTGGGACACATACTGTGAGGAGATGCTAATATCATCAACTCCAACTGCCTGTCTTGTCTGCTATAATGTGTTTATTGTAAATAAGTCTAGTCTGGCTTACCACAGCTTCTAAGAGTATTCAACTCATTGTTGTAATTACCTCCTGCTATTGTGTTTATACTACTGTGTGAAGCTCAGTGACCACAAGTCTGTATCCTAAAGGTCATGTCTCTGAGTCATCTTGTCTGCGTAAATGATTTAGTAAACTAGCTCATGTTAATTAGGTTAATTAGGTTACAGGTGTATTGTTAGAGTAATATGAGCAGGAGGGGGGACCTCCCCTTCTACTGTATATAAGACTGTATTCTGGTTCTAATAAATTAGTCCATGTTAGCATCTAAGCAAGTCTCGCCTTGTTTTGTGCTTTGTGAGCGGTTGGAATATCTGATATCTATATCCAGACTGGGAGGAAGTGGTATACTGATGGAAGCACTTAAGCGGAGTGTGGGACGTTCCGTGACAATTGCCTATGGAGATTTTTAAGGATAAAAGTTTGTCGCCATTCCACGAGCGGGCGCAATTTTGAAGCGTGCCATGTTGGGTATCAATTTACTCGGCGTAACATCATCTTTCACAATATAAAAAAAAAAATTGTGCTAACTTTACTGTTGTCTTTTTTTTTAATTCAAAAAAGTGTATTTTTCCCAAAAAAAATGTGCTTGTAAGACAGCAACGCAAATACGGTGTGACAGAAACGCAATGACCGCCATTTTATTCTCTGGGGTGTTAGAAAAAAAATATATATATATATAGGGATGGAGATGTGTGATTCCACACACCTCATTTAAAGTCCCAAACCCCTCTTTTTTTTTACCAAAGTGCAATGGCCCCTGTATAAGACAGATAGATCTAACGGCGCTTTATATATCTGATGATTCACCGCTTCAGCCCCGGAAAATCTTACCCCTTCCTGACCAGAGAACTTTTTGCAATTTGGCACTGCGTCACTTTAATTGACAATTGTGCGGTTGTGAGGATGCACTCAAAGAAAATTGATGCCCTTTTTTTCCCACAAATAAAGCTTTATTTTGGTGGTATACACCTCTGGGGTTTTTATTTTTTGTGCTATAAACAAAAAAAGAGCGACAAGTTTGAAAAAAAAAAAAACGCAATATGTTTTACTTTTTGCTATAATAAATATCCCCAAAAAATATATAAAAAATTTTTTTTTTCCCTCACTTTAGGCCGATGTGTATTCTTCTACATATTTTTGGTAAAAAAGAAAAAAAAAAATTGCAGTAAGCGTATATTGGTTGGTTTGCACAAAAGTTATAGCGTCTACAAAATAAGGCATAGTTTTATGGCATTTTTATTAATATTTTTCATTAGTAATGGCGGCGATCTGCGATTTTTAGCGGCACTGCGACATTATGGCGGACACACTGGACACTTTTGACACTATTTTGGGACCATTGTCAAAGTACAAAATGTAAATGACACTGGCAGTGAAGGGGTTAATCACTAGGGGGCGATGAAGGGAATAAGTGTGTCATAGGGAGTGATTCTAACTGTGGGGGGGATGGGCTACTAGTTGCATGACAGCAATCACTGCTCCCGATGACAGAGAGCAGTGATTCCTGTCATGACACAAGCCAGAACGGGGAAATGCCTTGTTTACACAGGCACTTCCCCCTTCTGCGGCTCCGTGACACGATCGCCAGGAGAGTGGCGGACATCGAGTCCACCGGTCCTGCGGGCATGGTCACGCTGTACACGACGGGCCTCCGGTGGCGCACTCGCGCCTGCTATCCCTGCCTCTTAAAGGGGACGTACAGATACGCCCATTTGCCCACCGCTGCCAATGTGCCGACGTATATCGACGTGCAGCGGTTGGCAAGTGGTTAACCTCCTGCAGCAAGCAGGTGCAGATATAAGTCTCCCAATTTTCTCAAAAACAAGATGCAAGAGACATTCCATAGTGTAAAACCGTTTGCTCTCACGGCACATTTTTAACCACTTCCAGACCGTTTCACGCCGATAATCATCCTTATTTTGAGGACGGATATTATTGTTATGGCAGTTAGCTGCCATAACCCCGGTATCCTCGTGTTTGGCTGGCGGTCCGCTACAAGATAAAATTGGTCTCTGTGGCGGATTCCCAGCGAGATAACTTTTATGGGCGGCGGGAGAGGGGCCCCTTCCGCCACACTCCGGTGTGCCTCCGCCGCTTACCGGAGCCATCGGCAGTGGCGGAGGCAATCCAGTCCTCTCTGTGGCTGTGCATGGAGACGAGTGAGGGGAAGATGGCCCCCACCCGACATTGCAGGGCGGAAGCGACGTCAACATGTCACTTCTGCCCATAGCTCTTAAAAGGACCATTTTTTTTTAAATCATTTTTTTAAATGACAATTTTTTTTTTTTTTTTTATTGCATTTTAGTCTAAATATGAGATCTGAGGTCTTTTTGACCCCAGATCTCATATTTAAGAGGTCCTGCCATGATTTTTTTCTATTACAAGGGATGTTTACATTCCTTGTAATAGAAATAAAAGTGACACAATTTTTTTCTTTAAAAAAACAGTGTAAAAATAAAAAGGTAAAATAAATAAGAAAAACATATATTTTTTTTTAAAGTGCCCTGTCCCGCCGAGCTCTCGTGTAGAAGTGAACACATATGTGAATAGCACCCGCATATGAAAACCACACATGTGAGGTATTGCCGCGATTGGTAGAGCGAGAGCAATATTTCTAGCCATAGACCTCCTCTGTAAGTCAAAACCTGCAACCTGTAGAATTTTTTAAACATCGCCTTAGGAGATTTTTAAGGGGAAAAGTTTGTCGCCATTCCACGAGCGGGCGCAATTTTGAAGCGTGACATGTTGGATATCAATTTACTCAGTGTAACATTATCCATTATACATTTATATAAAAAAAAATTGGGTCAACTTTACTGTTGTCTTATTTAATTAAAAAAATGTATTTTTTCCAAAAAAAGTGCACTTGTAAGACCGCGGCGCAAATACAGTGTGATAAAAAATGTATTGCAATGACCGCCATTTTATTCTCTAGGGTGTTAGAAAAAAAAAATGTATAACGTTTGGGGGTTCTAAGTAATTTTCTAGCAAAAAAAAATGTTTTTAACTTGTAAACAACACATCTAAAAAAGAAGACTGGTCCTTAAGTGGTTAATCACATTTAACAGCCTGAAATGAAGACAGACAGAAACAATTTTTGTTTAATCCAGCTGTATTAACTCAATGCAACATATAAAATCTAAAAGTAAAAGATATAACACCAACATGTCAGAAAAAAAAGTTTAAAAATCCAGAATCATTGAGCTGGAAAAAGGATCACCCCCTTGTGTCAGCATTTTGTTGAACCAGTTTTCTTTAAAGGGATTGTAAACCGTCAAGGTTTTTCACCTTAATGCATTCTATGTATTAAGGTGAAAAACCTTTTGTAGTGCAGCAGCCACCCAGAGCCCCCCTTTTACTTACCTGAACCTGATCGTAACAGCAATGGGGATGAGCAGAGCAGCTCCAGCCGCTGTCTTGGGTCCTCATTGGCTAGATTGATAGTAGCAGGAGCATTGGCTTCCGCTGCGGTCAATCAAAGTCAGGGACATAGGAGCTGGGGGGCGGGGCCGAGCCCTGCTGGCTGTGTCAATGGACGCAGCAGCAGGACTTGGGAGCGCGCCCGCACGAGTGCCCTCAGGGAACACAGACTCCGTGGTGGCACTCTAGAAGAGGAGGAGCCAGGAGCGCCGCTGGGAGAACCCTTGCACAGAGGAGGCAAGTATGTCATGTTTGTTATTTTTAAAAAAACAAACCTTTACAACCCCTTTAATGACAGCCTTTAGTCTGTTGGGATATGTCTCTAATAACTTTGCATATAACTTTGCAAAATTTGCTCACTCTTCTTTGTTAAATTTGATGGTGACCGTTTGTGGACTGCAGTCTTTACATCATTCCACAGATTTTCAATGGGGTTTAAGGCTGGGCTCTGACTAGGCCACACAATGACATTCACCTTTTTCTCCTTCAACCACCGTGTGGTTATATTATGTCATTGTCATATTGGAAGGAAAACCTTCTTCCCATTGACTTTCTGGCAGAGGGCAGCAGATTTTCCTCAAGAATTTGATATTTTGTCCCATCCATTTTTACTTCTATCCTGACAAGTGCTACAGTCCCTGCTGCAGAGAAACACCCCCATAACAGGATATTACGACCTCTATGCTTTATTGTAGGAATGGTGTTATTTGGATGGTGAGCTATATTTGGATTTCCATCAGACCTATCATTTGGTGTTGAGACAAAATATTTAAAATTTTAGTCTCATCTGACCATAACACCTTTTCCATGTTAAAATTATTATGTAGCTGGGCGGTCCTCAATGTGATACAGCACCTCATCCCAAAATTTAACAATCAAACCAGAAGAAAGGGGATATAGGGATTATGACGGTGCCAGGAAGAACACAATATGTTCAAATGTTAAAATAAGTAATTTTTATTAATACACAGAGTTTGTAAAAAAATAAACAATAGAATCACAAAGACATGGTGTGCATAAATGTTAAAAACATATCTGTAGCGAGCTTCACATCACTTGGCCTCATGGATGTAACGGCCAATGCAGTAAGTAGGTATTTTAAGTACCCGACATGTTTCGCCAGTATTGGCTTCTTCAGGGATAGATTATTAATACCTAGAGCGCTACAGTAATTCTATGAAAGAAATATAACAGTCAGTAAATATACTGGGACATATGATACATCGAATACAGGAAGAATATCAAAGATCTAAATATATACATGTTTGCGAGCTGTCAGTGTGGACTAACCCCCACCACCAATCAAAGAGCACCAAGGGGACCTCCTCACACATACAACACCGGGTAGCCAGAAGCCCCCCCCACACCAAAACAGCCACCCAACCAGACATTCTACAGATGGAAGTGAGGTACCTGCAAGTCACCAAGGGGGTGCCACACACTTCCAGGGCTAAGCCTCCAGCATAGATCACAGTAGGTAGCTGCAGGGGGCAAAAGGAAGGACCTGGCCGGATGTATGTCTAAAAGGTATAATTATTTACAATGAGTTCATTAGCATAATATTTTCTAGGGGGGTCATATGGCTCCCATTAGTTAATAAATAAAGAGATTATATAGGACTAACATAGTCTCTAATTAATTTACTTACAAAAAACACTCTTTAAAATGAATAACAGGACACCGGTGGATCCTTAACGTTGAGAGAAACTTTAAACAGCAGCAGGAAACATATCTCTATAGGTTGAGTAAACAAGCGGGAGAGAATTTTGTGGCATTATGAAATTATCTGAGGGGGAGTATGATTGCAAAATGCATTTTAGCTAATCAGTGAATGGATTAAACCAACAAGAAACAAAGTAAGTTTAGCACTTACCACTAAGTAGATATAGAGTGAGATGCTGGGCTAAGAAAAAGCCTGCAGCCAGTAATAGCACCAAATGAAATAAGCTGAAGAACAAAGGATAGTGTCAGCAAAAAGTAAATCTATTCATGCCCCAAATATAGATAGTCCATAAAAATGCCTACCGGATCAGATAGCAGTCAATGCGTCGGTGTCCTGTGACATCCCTGGCGTGTGTACTGGCCTGGGATGCCGGCATTCTTATGCCCCCCACACACGTGCGGCGTCTGACGTCACCGCACATGTGAGCGGACGAAGAGAGCCACAGCGCATGCGCCAACCGCGTATCCGTCCAGGCCTACAAGGTCCAGAGGGCACTGCGGTGGTGTCCATGGTGATGCGCATACACATCACAGACAAGACGCGGTACCAGACGCCGCAAAGGGCAGCGTGATACCTGGAAGGAGGCTTCAATTTCCAGTGCGCCGTGGCTGGGGCGGGCAGAGGAGAATCCAATGCCCTGGAGTGTCCATACAGCTAGATGTATCTCTGACAGGGGGCTAAAGGCACCAGATCGGGTGCACATCCCCCACAGCGGAATGCAGGGGCTCAAAGGCAGTAGAGAAACCAGAAGGGGAGCTGGAGGAAGGAGGGGAAAGGAGGAAAAAGGGAGGAAAGAAAGGAAAGGGAACAGAGGGGGGGGGGGAAAGGGGGGGAAAGAGAGGGGGGGGGGAGGAAGAAAGGGGGGAAGGAAAGACTTAGGCATCCGGAGGTACGGGGATGCCACCGAGGCACACAAAGGGAGGAGGTGGAGGTGGATGAGAACAGCCCAAGGATATATATAAAACCCCAAAGAGGTGCCTGCACACATGGCATGAAAAGGGGACAGAATTCCATGTGGTCTTGGAATCTTCAAGGTGCATTTTGGCAAAACTCAGTCATGACCGCATGTGGCCTTTCTTGAGGAGTGACTTTTTTTCTTGCGATCCTCCCATACAAGACACATTTCTGGAGAGTTTGTGATATTGTTGTCACATGTACACAATGACCACTCTTTGTCATAAATTTCTGTAACTGCTTCAGAGTTGCTGTAGGCCTCTTGGTCGCCTCTCTGACTAGTTTCCTCCTGGCTCTTTCATCCAGTTTGGAGCGAAGTCCTGATCCAGGAAGGGTCTATGTTGTACCAAGTACCTTCCACTTCCTAATAATAGACTTCATTGTGTTTCTAGGCATTGATAAAGCCATTGAATTTTTTTGTATCCATCTCCTGACTTGTGCCTGTCCACAACTTTATCCCAGAGATCTTTTGACAGTGGTCTGCCGCCCATAGTTGATTGTTTGCTTCAGTTGCACCATCAGGGACTGAAATGCTCCAGGAAAGCTCTTTTCATGCTGAGCTAATCAAAATGACCACAGCTGATCACAGTTGAAAGTCAAATGGCTTTGTGTGCCATTGAGAAGGTGATAAGCTACACCCGATTGAGTTTACAAGTAATTTTTAGGAGGGCGATCCTTTTTCCAACTCCGTGATTCTGTTTTTAATGGGTTTTTTTCGGAAATATTGGTGTTATATCTTTCACTTGGATGTTATACAGTAAATACAGCTGGATAAAACAAAAACTGTGTCTGTTTTTATTTCAGACTGCAAAGCAACAAAATGTGCCATGAGAGCAAACATGGAAGTGTCTCTTGCATCTTGTTTTTGAGAAAATTGGGAGACACATATCTCGCTGGAGGAGGTTAAACATCGCATATACAGTATCTCACAAAAGTGAGTACACCCCTCACATTTTCGTAAATATTTTATTATATCTTTTCATGTGACAACACTGAAGAAATGACACTTTGCTACAATGTAAAGTAGTGACTATACAGCTTGTATAACAGTGTAAATTTGCTGTCCCCTCAAAATAACTCAACACACAGCCATTAATGTCTAAACCGCTGGCAACAAAAGTGAGTACACCCCTAAGTGAAAATGTCCAAATTGGGCCCAAAGTGTCAATATTCTGTGTGGCAACCATTATTTTCCAGCACTGCCTTAACCCTCTTGGGCATGGAGTTCACCAGAGCTTCACAGGCTGCCACTGAAGTCCTCTTCCACTCCTCCATGACGACATCACGGAGCTGGTGGATGTTAGAGACCTTGCGTCTTCCACCTTCCATTTGAGGATGCCTCATAGATGCTCAATAGGGTTTAGGTCTGGAGACATGCTTGGCTAGTCTATCACCTTTACCCTCAGCTTCTTTAGCAAGGCAGTGGTCGTCTTGGAGGTGTGTTTGGGGTTATCCTGGCAGAATACTGCCCTGCGGCCCAGTCCCTGAAGGGAGGGGATCATTCTCTGCTTCAATATGTCACAGTACATGTTGGCATTCATGGTTCCCTCAATGAACTGTAGCTCCCCAGCGCTGGCAGCACTCATGCAGCCCCAGACCATGACACTCCCACCACCATGCATGACTGAAGGCAAGACACACTTGTCTTTGTACGCCTCCCCTGGTTGCCACCCCACACGCTTGACACCATAAGAAACAAATAAGTTTATTTTGGTCTCATCAGACCACAGGACATGGTTCCAGTAATCCATGTCCTTAGTCTGCTTGTCTTCAGCAACTGTTTGCAGCCTTTCTTGTGCATCATCTTTAGAAGAGGCTTCCTTCTGGGACGACAGCCATGCAGAGAGAATTTGATGAAGTGTGCGACGTATGGTCTGAGCACTAACAGGCTGACATCCCACCCCTTCAACCTCTGCTACAATGCTGACAGCACTCATACGTCTATTTCCCAAAGATAACCTCTGGATATGATGCGGAGCACACGCACTCAACTTCTTTGGTCGACCATGGCGAGGCCTGTTCTGAGTGGAACCTGTCCTGTTAAACCGCTATATCGACTTGGCCACCGTGCTGCAGCTCAGTTTCAAGGTCTTGGCAGTCTTCTTATAGCCTAGGCCATCTTTATGTAGAGCAACAATTATTTTTTTCAGATCCTCAGAGAGTTCTTTGTCATGAGGTGCCATGTTGAACTGCCAGTGACCAGTATGAGAGAGTGAGAGCGATAACACCAAATTTAACACACCTGTTCCCCATTCACACCTGAGACACTAACGAGTCACATGACACCGGGGGGGGGGGATGGCCATTTGGGCCCAATTTGGACATTTTCACTTAGGGGTGTACTCACTTTTGTTGCCAGCGGTTTAGACATTAACGGCTGTGTGTCAAGTTATTTTGAGGGGACAGCAAATTTACACTGTTATACAAGTTGTACCCTCACTACTTTACATTGTACCAAAGTGTCATTTCTTCAGTGTTGTCACATGAAAAGATATAATAAAATATTTACAAAAATGTGACAGTGTACTCACTTTTGTGAGATAATGTACAAAGCACTGTTAGAACTATGTGTCTTGGGGGTGATTCTTTTCTATATCTACTGTATAACAGCTATTTTATCTGAGAGCCCATTTGCACTGCCTGCACACTAAACCGCTGCCGTTTAGTGTGTGGGCAGCTGCTCATTCCAACTACAGTGAGCCAGTGGTAGGAGATTATGTGATGTGCATTTCAGCGCATCACACAGTTCCCTTTCTTTTTTGTGTCAGTTTTATTCAAAGTGCACAAAGTGACACTTCATTCATGTCACTGCACAGCAGCGTGGTGTATTGCGTTGCTGTGCAGTGCCATGCAACACCTTCTTGTATGCTGCGATAAATGCAGCCTGTATGCATTTTATTGCAGCTCACTGAAACACACTTTCAAGATGTGATGCAGTATGAACAGGACATATAGAAAACAATTGTTTTTTGTGTATACTAGCAGTGACGTACATTCATCCAATGCAGTATAAAACGCAGGTAACTACAGTATGTTTTGAAAAAGGCCTAATGGAAATCCCCAAAATATGACCTGTTGGGAGTACTTAAAACGGTGTTACATCCAAAAGTGGAGGCTCCGCTTATCTGACTCCTCTCCCCCTTTGGTGCCACATTTGCCACCTTTTGGGGGGGGGGGGCTGTTTTATTATTAAAAGTCAGCAGCTACAGTATGTGTTAGGGTTGTCCCGATACCACTTTTTTAGGACCGAGTACAAGTACCGATACTTTTTTTCAAGTACTCGCCGATACCGATTACCGATACTTTTTTTTAATGTCACGTGACAGTTTTTTTTTTTTTTTTTTTTTTTGAGGGGGGGGGGGCGGGTGGGGTGGGGGTGGTGGTATAGTGAACGGTGTCTGTGTGTGTGTTTTTGTTTTGGTTTTTTTCATTTACATTTATTATTTTTTACAATTTTTTTTTTATTCTTTATTGCACTATGTGTGTGTTTTTTTTTTTTTTTTAATCAGCCCTGTTGGGGGGCTTTGGTGAGATATCAGGGGTCTTAACAGACCTCTGATATCTCCCCCTTGAGACAGAGAAATAGACTGAGGATAGATTCCCCAGTCCCTTTCTCTGCAGCGTCAGCTGCACTGAGAATGAATGGAGAGAACACAGCAGCTTCTCTCCATTCATAAACTGACACATCGTAATCACAAGAGATTACAATGTTTCAGTTATGTGAATGGAAAGAGTCAGCTGACTCTCTCCATACACACAGCGGAGAGACAGCAGAACGGAGGGGACAGACGAAGAGAGAGGGGGACAACGGAAAGCCGGAACGGATGGGGACAGCGGAGGGGGACAGAGGAACGCATGGGGACAGCGGAGGGGGACAGAGGAACGGATGGGGACAGCGGAGGGGGACAGAGCAAAGAAGGACAGCGGGAGGTGGACAGAGGAACGGAGGAGGACAGCGGAGGGGGACAGAGCAAAGAAGGAGGACAGCGGGGGGGGACAGAGGAACGGAGGGGGACACAGCAATGGAGCAGGACAGCGGAGGGGGACAGAGGAACGGTGGAGGACTAAGGAGGAGGAGGTGACAGTCAGCGGTGATTGCGTGTGGGGGAATTACAAGCACCGATCACCGCTGTATGTCACTAAGCAGCTGAAAGCCGCGGGGGGAGAAGCTTGTAACTCCCCCACACGTCCATCACCGCTGACAGTCAAGGTATCGGCGGAAGCATCGGGAGCATTTGCCCGAGTACAAGTACTTGGGCAAATGCTTGGTATCGGTGCCGATACCGATACTAGTATCGGTATCGGGACAACCCTAGTATGTGTAGTTGCTGACTTTTAATTATTTGCTGGGGGGGGGAGGGAGGCGGAACTCCTCTTTAAGGACTGATTTTGAGAATCACTTGCCTAGGACACTGAAAACTTAGTATAGACCAGGGAACGGGATAGCTAGGGAGAGATATTCTACTAAAAGAGTAGCTGTCTGTTAACATCTATATTTTATGAATCGAGGCTGTCTTCAAACATGACAAATTATTTTTAGATATGAAATTTGAAGATGGATTTTGAACTGATAATTTTACAATCGGTTTACTTTGCTCTTTACAGCTTACAGTCTGACGCCAAGACTTGTCTAGAAGATAAAAATAAAAGGATTACAACTCTAAAAGAAAACTGCATAGCCTCAAATATTTTGCTAGTGCACAGGTTATGTGGAGTGACGTGTACAGATACCTGATATGAATACCAGTTAATACTATATTGCCGCTGAGAATCTGAATGAGACTTTGTATGGCCCCAGTGGAATAACAATGAAAAATTAGATGTTCAACATAACAAATAGCCTTATGCTACGTTACAGAAAGTAACAACTTTTCAAGGTGCACTTTTTAGATCTAACTAAACACAGAGAAGGACAGATTTAACATGCTCTAATTTTGTACATTAACCCCTTTCTTCCAAGGCATATTCATTATCACCAACTTCCTGACCTGAGGCTTTTTCATTTGTAAACATATTTGCATAAATATACTGTATATGTATGTACAGTGTATACAAATATAAATTTTATTTTGATTGGAAAGAAACAGGTAAATAAAAGAATTTACAATTTTTAAAATTTTTTCTCAAAATATATGTTTATCCTAACAACCCCTAAGATTTATCAAAAACTAAGATTTATATATGCATCTATAGGTTCTAATTAGTGCATTTGACATAACATGACAAAGAGGCAGTGGGCCCCCGTGTTGACTGGCGAATGTAATCCCAAGATTCAGAGTCTAAGGAACGGCCTGGTGTTAACCAGAGCACCTTTTTGTGGGTAATTGAGTTTGCTGCAGATGGCTCCCAGGTTGTGGCCCTTGGCTACACCTGGAGTGGCAACAGTTGACAGCAGGCAGAAACAAAGTGTGGTACAAAATCAGCAGGCAATAAGGCAAACGGTAAGGACAGGTTGATAACAAGCATTATTCAGAAAAAGGCAAAAGATCGATGCAGGCAGATAACTAGGATCAGTCAAAAACAGGTAGAGGTCATAAACAAAATATCCAAACTGAAACAAAGATAATGAGTACAGGAGCCCGGGAACAGACACTCAAAGAGGTCTTTGCTCATATAATCCCCCACATGCACAGAGCAGGCTTACTTAGTTTTCCTGGACATGACCTCAGAGGAAGTTTCTGGCAGTACATCCTACCAAAAACCAAAAAAGCGTCTAAACACGTGAACTGGAGAAAATCCTAGGGCAAGTTTCCAGGGTATTCTTAAGTGGTTGCACAATTAAACAGGAACCAAGCATGGGAAACAGTATAGTGATTCTGCTGAGACTCCGCTGCAACATAAACAGCTGTGGGGGTTGGTTTTGGTGACAGCGAACTGTGACAACAGCAGAGTTAAACAATCCAAAGTGACAAGTTATTTTCCACTTCAAACCCTAGTCCTGTCTGTTCCACCATTCCACTTGCTCTTACAAAACTGCACTGAAGTAGTAAGTGTTTTATTAACATTCCATAAAAACATGGCTCAAAGGGGCAGTGGAACATCAGTGGCAGCCTGTTATACCTCCATAGATGATGTCAAAAGAACTTAGATACTACTTGCCTTATGTATCTACAAAGTAGAAAAGGTGGCAAAATAAAAAATACTTTGATAATACTTTGCGCAGGGGTAGGCAACCTTTTGAGCACAGTGTGCCGAAAAATATTTTCAAAGAAATCGAGTGTGCCGATTTTATAACAAAAAAATGTCAACTTCACTCTCTCAACCATAAAAAGGATTTTTTATAAAGTAAATGCTGTAAACTACTTAAGTAGCAGTGAGAAATTACCATGCTGCACTCACGCCTCAGGTCAGCCCCAATTCATACACCTTCAAACCTCAGATCACTGTACCCCCCTGCTCATCTGTCCCTCCACTATAACTCCCAGCACATCTGCCCCACCACTGTAACCCCCTGCACATCTGCCCCACCTCTATACCCCCTGTTCTTTGGTCCAACCCCTCTCATCTGCACAAACACTGACCCTCCTGCTCATCTGTCCCACCACTGTAACCCCCTGCTCTTCTGCCCCATCACTGTACCACCCTGCTCTTCTGTACCACCACTGTGACCCCCTGCTCATCTGCTCCAAAACTAACTCCTTGCACATCTGCTCCACCGCCCTACCCCCATGCTTTTCTGTCTCACCACTGAACCATCTTCTCATCTGTCCTAACACTGAACTTATCTGCCCCACCACTGTAACCCCCTTTCTCATCTGCCCCACCACTGTACCTCCTGCACATCTGTCCCATCTCTGTTCCCCCTGCTCATGTGTCCCACCAATGTACCTCCTTTCTCCTCTGACCCGCCACTGTATCCCCTGTACATCTGCCCCACCCCTGCTCTTCTGCCCAAACCACTGTAACCCCCTGCTCATCTGTCCTACAATGCACCTACTTTCACATCTGCCCCACCACTGTACCCCCCCCTGCTCTTCTGTCCCACCACCGAAACCCCTTCTCATCTGCCCCAACACTGAACCCCCCTTCTCATCTGTCCCACCACTGTAACCCCCTGCTCTTCTGTCCCACCACTGTAACCCCCTGCTCTTCTGCCCCACCACTGTACTACCCTGCTCTTCTGTCCCATCACCGTGACCCCCTGCTTATTTGCCCCACCACTGTAACTCCCTGTAGATCTGCTCCACCATCATACCCCTGCTTTTATGTCCCACTGCTGAACCCTCTTCTCATCCCTCCAACTACTGTACCTCCTGCACATCTGCCCCGCCACTGTACCCCCTTGCTCTTTTGTCCCACCAATGTAACCCCTCTGCTCATCTGCCCCATCAATATACCCCTTTTCTCATCTGCCCCACCACTGTACCTCCCTGCACATCTGCTCCACCGACATATCCCCATGCTCTTCTGTCTCACTACTGAATCACCTTTTCATATGTCCTAACACTGAACTTATCTGCTCATCTGCCCCACCACTGTAAGCCCCTTTCTCATCTGCCCCACCACTGTACCTCCTGCACATCTGACCCATCTCTGTTCCCCCTGCACATCTGTCCCACCAATGTACCTCCTTTCTCCTCTGCCCCGCCACTGTACCCCCCTGTACATCTGCCCCACCTCTGTACCCCCTGCTCTTCTGCCCAAACCACTGTAACCCCCTGCTCATCTGTCCCACAATGCACCTCCTTTCACATCTGCCCCACCACTGCACCCCCCTGCTCTTCTGTCCTACCGCTGAACCCCCTTCTCATCTGCCCCAACACTGAACCCCCCTTCTCATCTGTCCCACCACTGTAACCCCCTGCTCTTCTGTCCCACCACGGTAAGCCCCTGCTCTTCTGCCCCACCACTGTACCACCCTGCTCTTCTGCCCCACCACTGTACCACCCTGCTCTTCTGTCCCATCACTGTGACCCCTGCTTAATTGCCCCACCACTGTAACTCCCTGCACATCTGCTCCACCGCCATACCCCCCTGCTTTTCTGTCCCACTGCTGAACCCCATTCTCATCCCTCCAACTACTGTACCTCCTGCACATCTGCCCCACCACTGTACCCCCTTGTTCTTCTGTCCCACCACTGTAACCCCATGGCTCAACTGCCCCATCAATGTACCCCTTTTCTCATCTCATCCCACTACTGTCCTCCCTGCACATCTGCTCCACCGACGTATCCCTATGCTCTTCTGTCTCACTACTGAATCACCTTTTCATCTGTCCTAACATTGAACCCATCTGCTCATCTGCCCAACCACTGTAACCTGCTTTCTCATCTGCCCCACCAATGTACCTCCTGTACATCTGTCTCACCTCTGTACCCCCCTGCTCTTCTGCCCTATCTCTGTTCCCCGTGCTCATCTCTCCCACAAATACACCTCCTTTTACATCTTCCCCACTGCTGTACCCCCCCCCCACCCCCGCTTTTCTGTCCCACCACTAAACCCCCTTCTTATCTGCCCCAATACTGAACTCCCCTGCTCATCTGTCCCACCACTGTAACCCCCTTCTCATCTGGCCCAAAACTGAACCCCCCTGCTCATCTGCCCCATCACTGTAACCCCTTGCTCTTCTGTCTCACTGCTGAAGCCCCTTCTCTTCTCTTCCACCACAGTACCTCCCTGCACATCTGCCCCACCGCTGTACTCTCCTGCACTTCTGTCCCACCTCTGAACCCCTCCTGCTCATTTTCCCCACCGATGTACCCCCCTGTTTATCTGCTTCACCGCTGTACCCTCTTCTCATCTATGATATGCATGATATGCAGAGTGGTGAAAGGAAGCAGAGATGAGACACATCTACCTGTCCTGGCACACTCATCCTGCTGATTCACCTCTCGCATCCAGCCCATGTGATTGTATGTGATGTATGGGATGTATGGAAAGTATGTGATGTATGTAATGTCACATATAAGCATCTGGAATGGATGCGCAATGATGAGCTCAGGTCAGGGGCATTTTCTGAAAGCAGTGGGCCTGTGTGCAGGATCATGAATTGGGCTCCCGCAGCTGAGAAAAAGGGGTGTTATTTTCACTGCGCTGAATACTGGCTGTGGCTTAAAGGGACACGGAGTGCAGGAGTTCAGAAGTAAGTGACGCAAAGGTTCAGAAATAATTTCAACAAAGTTCCCAGAAGCTCAACAGTAATTCCACAAACTGTCACCTGACTGTGGTTTTCTCGATCACAGTGAAATCCCTTCTTTCTGAGATTGGTAGTGGCAACCAAGCGAGTCATCTTCCTCCTGATGGTGGACGGGGCTAGCAGGACTGTGATTGGCTTTAGCAGTGGCCAGTGACAGTCCTTCTCCTCCAGTAAACAGGGAACCCCCCCCCCCCACCAGAATTGCACCCAATCTCTTCATCATCACAAAAGACGATGATCGCAACTACAGCAAAGTTAGTGAACCAAACAATATTTCCCATCTTTTACAATGTGTAGGGCACAGTGCCTCCCCCTCAGTGCAGGTACGGCGTGGGGACTTCTGAAATTGGAATGCATTATTGTCTCACTGACACTTCCCTGCACTGCTCTGCTGATGGGGAGGGAGTCGAGTGCCGGCAAAAGAGGCTTCGATTGCCACTTGCAGCACCAGTGCCGGGGGTTGCCTACTCCTGCACTAAAGCGTGCAAAAAGCAGTCTCTTAGTTTCTCATTGAAATCATTCAGAAAGCCTGCACTTTGCTGTAAATAATAATTTAAAGAGAACACATGCCCTGATCTTGCTGTAAATATTATTTTTAAGTAAACCAAATGCCTAGAACATGCACACTAAAGTGTTCACATATTTACAACGAGTAGTATAAACACTTTAAAACAAGCCTTCATTTATCTCTCTATCTATACACCTTGTGGAGAAATGTAATTTTTATAGTTCACAACACACAGTTAAGAGTTCATACAAACTGGCAGCTGGGCTCATACAGCATAAAAACAGGGAATTTGCATCCAGCAACGTATGCCTCAAATTCAGATTTTCTAAGTTTCGCCATATGTCCCTAAAAACATGTGGTCCTAGACTCAAGAACTGCTCAGAACAGCATACAGCCACAAACAGCCATTGCTTATTTCAGCTTGTTTTCTATTCTGACAGGCTGCTGGCAGAGAGCTGTGTGCTGCACCTGGGCCTCTCAGATGCCCAAAAACACCCGGTTTTATGCTGCATGGGCCAAACCACCCATGTGCATGAGCCCTTTTGGAATCTTAGATTTTTTATGGTTAGCAAATTTTTGCAGACTGACAACCTTCTAATGTAAACAACCAGCAGATGTTTCAAAGCAGTTAGAAATCTGACTGAAACCCAACTCTAGAGTGGTTGTTGTGATCTATGAAAAAATTAGAGAATGAATAGTTTCACGTTAAAAATCTAGAGAGGTCAATGATGGCTTATTTTAAAGCTGTTTACTGTTTTATAAGAATACTAGTTTAATGGTCTGGGTACCGGTGCAATTTAAGACACTGACAGTCTGTCCACAGGTTTGTGATAAAGTATCCATAATACATATTAGAATTCAACCCCTTCAAGCCGACGTAATGCAAATTTGTGGCCTTCGGCTTGAAGGGGTTGTACTGGGGTGATGCATGCAGCTGCACGCATCACCCGTTACTGTTTTTTTATTAAAGCAGACGGTCGGCTTTCTTGTGATAACAACCAATGTGGTTAAGCAGCCGCTCGGCTATTATCCCAAGCAGCTGGAGGGGATGTGCCCCCCTTCCGCCGCCTTGCGTGGCTAGCCCGAGCTCTCCTATCCTACCGGGAGGCCCAAGAGACCAGCCGGCATATCCAGAGACCCGAACAATGTGATGTCATGACATAAATTCTGGTTCACTGAAGACTTAAGGCGCCAAATTTAAAAATATGCTAGTATTCAAAACTGCCAAACTTGGCGTTTTGAACGCTTTTAAGTGCAAAGGAGGGATTTGAGGTCTTATAGACCCCAGATATCAACATAAAGAGTACCTGTCACTGGCTATTTCTGTCACAAGCGATGTTTACATTCCTTGTGACAGCAATAAAAGTGATCAGAAAATTTATTTTTAAAAGGGACAGTGTAAAAATAAAATAAAATAAGAAAAAAAGATGTAAAATGCCCCATCGTGCTCAGAAGCAAATGCATACGTAAGTCGTGCCCGCAAATGTAAACAGTGTTCAAACCACACATGTGAGGTGTCGCCACGATCGTTAGAGCTAGAGCAATAATTCTAGCACAAGACCGCCTCTGTAACCCTAACTGGTAACCTGAAGAAATTTTTAAAATGTCTCCTATGGAGATTTTTAAGTACGGTGTGACATAAAATATTGCAATGATTGCCATTTTATTCTAAAGAGTCTCTGCTAAACAAAAAAATATATAAAATGTTTGGGGGTTCCAAGTAATTTTCTAGCAAAAAATACGGATTTTAACTTGTAAGCGTCAAACAAGTGTCAGAAAAAGGCTTAGGCATGAAGGGGTTAGCTTTAGGCAAATGGCTATATACACAGGTGAATTACACAACCCCTGACAACCCCTGAAAAAATTCCTTGAAGAAAGACACATAAGGTCAATGTCATGGCCTGCAAACAGTCCGGATCTCAATCCAATTGAAAATATGTGGTGGAAGTTAAAGAAAATGGTCCATGACAAGGCTCCAACCTGCAAAGATGATTTGGCAACAGCAATCAGAGAAGGCTGGAGCCAGATTGATGAAGAGTACTGTTTATCACTCATTAAGTCAATGCCTCAGAGACTGCAAGCAGTTATAAAAGCCAGAGGTGGTGCAACAAAGTACTAGTGATGTGTTGGAGTGTTATTTTGTTTGTTTGTTTTTCATGATTCCATAATTTTTTCCTCAGAGTTGAGTGATTCCATAATTTATTCCCTGTGCTTGTTCTATAAATGTAACTGTTACTGGCCACCACAATTATTTTTCTTGATCTCTTTTAGTGTTTCTTAAAGCCAGAAAGTTGCCATTTGAAATGCCTTTAGTTTTTGGCCATGTCTGTGATCTGCTTTTTTTATACAACAATAAACAACTGAATGAACATCCTCAGGGACTGGTGATTCCATAATTTTTGCCAGGGGTTGTATAGTTTGAAGTAGGAGGTTTTACCTTCCAAAAATATATTTATTTATTCAGCCAGCCTTGTGATCCAGAAACCCCAACTACACTGCATCGCCCAATTCTAGACTTTCATGAAGACTCCACTGCAGTTAATCAATATGGCCTACCTAGTACCTGCCCAAGTTTGCAAATGCATATCGAAAAGCATCAATACACTTATGAGGTTATCTATGTGCACTACCTTACTATAAGCATGTTTGCAGTTAGGCTACCAGCACTGTGCAAAGTAACAGAGCTCTGATTGGGTCAAAATGATGACCACCCCAGTTATATGCGCAGGTGCTTTGTAAGCCTACTCTTTCTTGTTACCATGTTTTCATCAATGCAATGTTTATAATACTTCTGTAAACACAGATATAATTAGATTTTTTGTGATCCAGATTTCCTTAATCAACATAATTTTTAATTAAAATGCAGACTGAAGCCAATGAATACCTAAATTACAATATTCTAGTAGGTCATTCAAATTAGTAAAAAGACGGCCATAGAATTCCATTTGTATAAATATCACATACAGTACTAGTAATTCCTAGTAGAAAGGTTTTTGGGTCAAGGGGGGCAAAACATCCAATAGATCATAAATAAATTAAGTTGTCTGAAACCAAAATACATTTACAAAAGGGCAGTCCCAAAATAAACAATACAAAGCATCATCGGAGGAGTTAAACGTGAGTGGATGGCAGAATGAGTAATGGCGCATACACACGAGAGGACTTTACGGCATACTTGGTTCGGCGGACCGGAGTCCGTCGGACAATTCGATTATGTGTGGGCTCCAGCAGACTTGTTCCCCCAAAAGTTCGACGGACCTAGAAATTAAACATGTTTCAAATCTTTTCGACGGACTCGAGTCCGGTCGAAAAGTCCGCTCGTCTGTATGCTAGTCCAACGGACAAAAACCGACGCTAGGGCAGCTATTGGCTACTGGCTATGAACTTCCTTGTTTTAGTCCGGTCGTACATAATCACGTACGAATCCGTCGGACTTTGGTTGATCGTGTGTAGGCAAGTCTGTTCATTCGGAAAGTCCGTCGTAAAGTCCGCCAAACCAAGTATACCGTAAAGTCCGGTCATGTGTACGCGGCATAAGTTGAAATCTAGTAAGTCTCCTTGACGTTAAGTAAGCATGGTGCAGAATATACAGTATGTCTGGGTGAGAAAAGGTGAGACCTTATCCTGGGGCTTGTAGAGCTTTTCATTCTTCTGCATCTAGTGTGCGAATGTTTGTTGTCAAGGTAAGGCTTGCTATAGGTCTGCGTATAAGTGTCTTTTAGAACCCTTTTGCAGAAGAGAAATCGGGGGGGGAGGGGGGGGACAGTGACTGTAAAGGTGAGAAATTGGAATTGGGCCTGTACAGCATGCTGTAGTTGCAAGTAGTGGTGGAATTGGGAGCATTTAAGTGATAATTACAGTATCTCACAAAAGTGAGTACACCCCTCACATTTCTGTAAATATTTTATTCTATCTTTTCATGTGACAATACTGAAGAAATTACACTTTGCTACAATGTAAAGTAGTGACTGTACAGCTTGCATAACTGTGTAAATTTGCTGTCCCCTCGAAATAACTCAACACACAGCCATTAATAAATGTAAAGTAATATCTGTGCTTGGTAGGTGAAAAAATAAGTGATACTTAAATGATATTTAAACAGTGAGATGTAACCTGGTGCTGTACGCTGTAACCCAGATATTGGGCACCAGATAACAGATAACAATGCAAATAATAAAGTGCAGAGTTAGGTTGTGCACAAAATGACCCTATACATACAGTACAGCCAAAGATTGGAACATTGTCAAAATGTGAAATTCTATGCAATTAATGTGCAATAAAGCAAACAAAAAATGCATACAAAGAAATGCACAGACGTGCTTAAAGTGCAATATGAGTGCACAAAAGGCAAAAGCTGATATCAAAAAGTTCATATATAGCTGAAATCAAATGAAAGTGACCTCAAGTGCAATATGAAGTGTAGACCAAGTGCTTGACACCGTGATACCGGTCACCTCATTAGGATAAAATGCTTACCAGAAAGCCTGCGTCCTCCCTTACTCAGGGAGGTCAAACAACACTTAGTAGGATCGAGGATCCACTGATGGGGTACTCTGGCATCCTCCTCCAGAAAGATCCGTGCACATCAGATGGTAGCCAGACAGCATCAACGACAGGAAGTAATAATATGCGGAAAAGAAAAATAGTGTAGAGTGTCTCTTATGGCGTTTTATTGATAAAAAAGCTGCAATACTACATACATAAAACTTTGGAGAAAGTTCTCCAGTTCGAGTAAACACAGAAATGTTCCTTGCAAGAAAAAATCCATACAGGTCCGTAGAATCAAATCACACATGCGCAGAACGTGTGTGCGTAGAGTCCCGACCATCGTTTCGTCATATGTGACCTCATCAGGGGTACACCCACACGTCAGCGCCTGCACTTTATATATCATATTGGCAAAATGAGGGAGCGCTGCCATAGGTCGCGCAAAATGATACAAAGAAGCTAATTGGATAGGATAAACCCATCCTAAATGTGAAAGCTTTAAGTAATGAGTGTATCCATTGGCCCAGGAAGTCACGGACTCAGCTCAGTTACCAAAGCTAAAGTAAACGGCGCATACTGCCAACTTGTGGGGGAATTGAATATCCACATGAATAATTGCAAAGGCTAGCTGCCCCGTGTTGCCCACAGGTCTTACACTATTCAGCAATACATACATGGTTGTTGATTAGAAACAAAAGGTTAACACCAAAAGTATAAAGAATAAAAACTGAATATATATGCATATCAGTAAAAATATATATGGAAATAGGCAATGTTTAATACATGAGTTAAAAACACAGCCATTAATGTCTAAACCACTGGCAACAAAAGTGACTACACCCCTACCTGAAAATGTCCAAATTGGGCCCAAAGTGTCAATATTTTGTGTGACCATTATTATTTTCCAGCACTGCCTTAACCCTCCTGGGCATGGAGTTCACCAGAGCTTCACAGGTTGGCACTGGAGTCCTCGCACTCCTCCATGACGACATCACGGAGCTGGTGGATGTTAGAGACCTTGCGCTCCTCCACCTTCCATTTTAGGAACCCCCACAGATGCTCAATAGGGTTTAGGTCTGGAGACATGCTTGGCCAGTCCATCACCTTTACCCTCAGCTTCTTTAGCAAGGCAGTGGTCATCTCGAAGGTGTGTTTGGGGTTGTTCTGTTGGAATACTGCCCTGCAGCCCAGTCTCCGGAGGGAGGGGATTATGCTCTGCTTCAGTATGTCACAGTACATGTCGGCATTCATGATTCCCTCAATGAACTGTAGCTCTCCAATGCCGGTAGCACTCATGCAGCCCCAGACCATGCCATGACACTCCCACCACCATGCATGACTGTAGGCAAGACACACTTGTCTTTGTAGTCCTCACCTGGCTGCCGCCACACACACGCTTGACACCATCTGAACCAAATAAGTTTATCTTGGTCTCATCAGACCACAGGACACGGTTTCATTAATCCATGTCCTTAGTCTGCTTGTCTTCTGTAAACTGTTTGCAGGCTTTCTTGTGCATCATCTTTAGAGAAGGCTTCCTTCTAGGACAAAAGCCATACATTCCAATTTGATGCAGTGTGCGGCGTACGGTCTGAGCAGGGACAGACTGACCCCCCACCCCTTCAACCTCTGCAGCAATGCTGGCAGCACTCATACGTCTATTTTCCAAAGACAACCTCTGGATATGATGCTGAGCATGTGCACTCAACTTCTTTGGTCGGCCATGGCGAGGCCTGTTCTGAGTGGAACCTGTCTTGTTGAACCGCTGTATCGTCTTGGCCACCGTGCATGAGGTACCATGTTGAACTTCCAGTGACCAGTATGAGAGCGTGAGAGTGATAACACCAAATTTAACACACCTGCTCCCCATTCACACCTGAGACCTTGTAACACTAACGAGTCACATGACACCGGGGAGGCAAAATAGCTAGTTGGGCCCAACTTGGACCTTTTTACTTAGGGGTGTACTCACTTTTGCTAGCGGTTTGGATATTAATGGCTGTGTGTTGAGTTATTTTGAGGGGACAGCAAATTTACACTGTTATACAAGCTGTACACTCACCACTTTACATTGTAGCAAAGTGTAATTCCTTCAGTGTTGTCACATGAAAAGGTATAATAAAAGATTTACAAAAATGTGAGGAGTGTACTCACTTTTGTGAGATACTGTACATTTTAAAAGCGGTAAGGTGGCAAAATGACCATTGTCTAACAGGAAAGAGAAAAAGAAAATAAATAAATGCTACCTTTTCTTCCATATTTCCTCTTACCAAACCCGTTACATCTGAAGCCGCCCGGAGAAGGGATGCCAATGGTTCAATGGCAATGGCAAAAAGGAGGGGTGACAGAGGACACCCCTGCCTTGTGCCACAAAATAACATAAAAGGGTAGGATTGCCTGCCATTAACCCTAATCAAAGCCCTAGGGCTACCGTATAGTAATTGAACCCATTGACAGAAAGTACCCCCATGCCAAATTTTTCCAGAACGGCCCATAGATAGGGCCATTCAACACGATCAAATGCCTTGATGGCATCCAGTGCCAAGAAGGCCCGATCCGTATGGTTAACCGCCGGAATCTGCATATTAAGATAAGCTCGCCTAATATTAACAGTTGTTGACATGTTGGGGATAAAGGCGGCTTGATCAGGATGAATAATATGTGTTATCTTTTTCAATCTACTTGCAAAAACCTTAGCTAGTATCTGCAGATCTGTTGACAATTAGGAAATAGGCCGATATGATTCTGGAAAAAGTGGATCTTTATCTTTTTTCGGGATGACTAAAATTGCGGCTTCGGACATTGAGTCCGGGAAACGTCCTTCCACTAAAGCTGAATTAAATGTTTAACTGATACTCTTGGAAGAGTAATCCTGTCAAGGTAAGCAGTCAACTCAGCAAAGGTGTAATTAACCCATGACGTATATAGTACTTGATATAAAGAAGAGAAAATAGACAAGATATCTCCTATGCTAGTGTACACCCACCCACCCTGGTCCCTCAGCGCTGTTACCGATGTTATGCCCAATTGCACACATATAACCTGAGCCAGTATTTTGCCTGCTGCCTCCCCTTCAGCCCAGGTCAGCCTTTTCTGGAAGAATTGTTTATTTCTGGCCCTATCTACCAGCAGCAAGCTCAACTTAGTCTGCGAGGCTTCCCAGGCTATTTTATTAATTGAACTGGGATCTAAAATAAATCTGGCTTCAGCCACTATCGCCTCCCCCTTGACCTGTTCATGCTCTCTACGCGAGGATGTTTTAATGCTATTCACTTGTTAAATCAAAAGCCCTCTCAAGAAGGCCTTAAGAGCATCCCATACTATTCTAATAGATGCTGATCCTGTATTCTGATTGATAAACATACCCAGATAGTCCAGCAGGGCACCATCCTGAGAAAATCAATAAATCCAACCAAAAAGGATTTAGACGCCAAGGGATATTAAACTTCGACCGCCCAAAGGTCATAGTAAATATTACAGGGGAATGGTCAGAAATACCTCTTGGCTCTATTACTACATCCTTAAAAGCCATCACAAGGTCTGCAGAGCACAGCACCAGATTGATTCTTGATAGCGAACCAAATGTTTTAGAATGACAAGAGTATGAATTTTCAGTAGGATGTAACGTTCGCCACATATTATATAGGCCTAATTCCCTATAGAGCCTACCTAAAGAAGAGAGGCCATCTATAGGTAAAGAACGGGGAGAGGGAAATCTATCCTGTTCTGGGTTGACTACATTAATAAAAAAAACAGTCACCAATATTGGAAGTGAAGGAGAGGCCTTTACAAATGACAAAGCTAAAGAAGAACCTCAGGGTTGTATGGAGGAGGAATATAAATGTCAGCAACGATCAATTCAAAGTCACATATCTGACAATGAAAAAAAATAAACCTTCCATTCATGTCCACTAGCGTCCTGGTGCAGGAGAATTATACATCATTATAAATGAATATAAAAACCCAGTGAGAATAAGATGAAAGAACTAACCCCCCTAACCCCCCTTCGCTAAAAACCAACTAATGGTATTACCTGTGGCATGAGTCTCCTCCAGACAGACAACCGATGGACAGAATAGGGTTATGTAATCAAAATCAGCATTTCTCTTTAAAGAGGGATTTATGCCACGAACATTCCAAGAAAAAAAAGTATATACTGCCTAGCCATTATTTAAAAAAAAGAAGAATTTTTTTTTTAACCAACCCTTTACTATATTTCTCAGTGAACATGATAAACATGGTAAACAATAATGGCAATTGATAAAGGAGTAAAGCTACCCGAAATAATAAAAAGGGGGTAAGGCCCATTTACAGGAGATGGAAAAAAAAAAGGGACCCCAAAGAGGATAAAAATAATTTCCTTCACCTCACTCTAATCCTGTCATAAAGTAGAAAAATGTTGGTCAAGCCATTCCTGGGTAGCCCGAGGACAAAACAAAAATTTTACTTGATCATCATGAACCACGCAAAGACGAGCTGGATAAATTTAACACACCTGCTCCCCATTCACACCTGAGACCTTGTAACACTAACGAGTCACATGACACTGGGGAGGGAAAATAGCTAATTGGCCTCAATTTGGACCTTTCACTTAGGGGTGTTCTCACTTTTGTTGCCAGCGTGTCAGACGTACAGTTAAATCACACTTGTTTAATAATAAAAGTAAATAGAACAAACGTGGTCAAAACATAGCCAAAGTTCAGTAACCAGAACGGATAGTCAGCCAAGCCAGAAGGTCAGGGATCAGTGTAGTGGAACAGAAAGCAGGATCTGGAGCCAGAAGAGATGTCAAACAAGCAAGTCTAACAGGAATGCAGGAGAGTCTCTGTGATGTTGACCAAGGCGAAGGCAGAGATCCTCTGGGCTGGACGGCTTAAGTAGGCAGGACTGACAAGCAGGATATCATCAACAGGTGGGTAACTGTGGAGAGCTAGGAGCTGGCAATTAGCCGACAGCTGAGCGGCCAGCTCAGAGAAGGAAGGGCTGAGCCCAACCCTGACACGGCAGTTTAGATATTAATGGCTGTGTGTTGAGTTATTTTGAGGGGACAGTAAATTTACACTGTTATACAAGCTGTACACTCACTACTTTACATTGTAGCAAAGTGTCATTTCTTCAGTGTTGTCACATGAAAAGATATAATAAAAGATTACCAAAAATGTGAGGGGTGTACTCACTTTTGTGAAATACTGTATATTTTAAAAGCTGTTAGGTGGCAAAATGACCATTGTCTAACAGTTGGCCCAGAAAAAGGAAGCCTGCCTTGAACCAGACTTGAGTATCAAGGATGGATTGAAGTTCAGAAGCTGGGAATTATTTCATAGAAGAGTTTAGAACTCATTGGTGGAGAGGGGCGTCAACCTGGAGGATCTCGTCCGAACTGGAAAGGGTGAGGGTTTCCAGGTTGGTTTTGTAAGAGTTCTTACAGCAAAATCAAGGGGGCCTCTGGGAAAAAGATGGGGAGACAGAATCCAATCCCAGCAGTTTAGGCTTATGGGTACTTGGGTGTATGAACCAGGAGTTCAGCTGTAACAGTTGTCACACGTTAAAGGGATTAAAGGGTTAAGCCCCCGACAGGACAGGGGTTCTGGAGCATTTTTTAAGTTAAGTTAGAGCTACAGTTGTTCTATTTTAAGGAGAGAATGTCAGATGTTAACAAGGTGGGGGTAGAACTTATGGATATCCTTTGAGGGTGGTACCTGTGCTTTAAATGTTGGATATCCTACATGTAAGCTGTGGTTAAAAACACTGGATGCCCGGTATATATGTGCAACGCACATCTCTAGAAGTGGATGTCACATTCCAACAGTGACCCAGGGAATTTTTGTTATGTACAGAAAAACTAACATACAGACTTTGTCCTTGGGGGAAAAGAGAGCACTTTAATCATCCAGCTGCCGCTAAAGGCTCAGCTGGTACTGATGCACACACTCTGCACACACTGATGTCATTCTGTCCACCTAATGAGGAAGGTGAATGACAATTTCTTGCCACATTGAACATGTATGGCATGCATACTCAATATTGGACTTTAAATGGTCTTGCAAGAAATCCTTGTGCTTCCCAGTATTGCACTTAATTAAAGGAGGTTCTTTATTTTATTATCAACTGTAAGGGATCAGAGGGGTAAACAGCTAGCTGCGACACAGTTTAGTCAACTTAAAAGGCTTTATTCAGCAAAAAGCAACAGAAAATTGACAGGCTTTGTCTTCATTGACAGTTCAAACACCACACAAACTCTTTTTAGCAGTATAATACAGTCCTTTTAAATCATGCTCAGCATCCCAGCCACAGCTTATCACATAGCAAAGTCCCAGTTCAGGCAAGCTCACCCAGTAGGATCCAGTCAGAGGCAACAGGGGTCCTTCCAGCATCAAGCTCACTTCAGCTCTGATAGCAACACAGCCATTCCTCCCAGCCTCTCTCCTACCACAGCTGCCTAATAATTAGGCCTGAAAGGGGGGTACTTGCCCTGTTTTATTAACCCTCTCCAGGCTGACTCTCTACACTACCTTGCAACTTGCTAAGTTTTAAGAATACATACATACTGGTACATGTACTAAGCTGCTATTTAAGGTTATTTCTAGCCAGTATAGTACACTCTCTGGATAGGAGGCAGGGATGGGGGAATTTGTTTTTAAGGAGGATTATGTACACCTATGTAGGTTTAGTGTTTGTGGTATAATAAATGCTCATTGAAGAAACTTGGCAGTGTTATATTTTCCTTAAAATTTTTCAGGTATTAGTTTGTTTACTTCAATAAATTTGTTGAGTTAAATTCATAGCAGTCCACTAAATGTAGTATTTATTTTTGTTGTGTAAATATATGCAGTCAGCTACTGAAAATGGTAATTTAGACCATGTTTTACATTTCTGTTGCACCAAATTATAAAGGGGAGTTGCATTTTCTGGAATGAGGGCTTGCAAGGCTTTGGTGATTATATTTCTTAAGTATTTCAACTTGGAGACCCAACAAAGTAGGTAAGCAGTAAGGGTAGGTGCAGTAGGCATAGGGACTACATCAAAGGTTGTAGATTTTAAGTAATTTATGGTGAGGCCAGAGTAATAGCCAGAATCCCCAATAACATATAATCCAGTAGTAAGAGTCAGCAAAATTACCAATGAAGAGAACCATGTAAACATTTGAATCTGTGAGGCAATAGATAAAGCTTCAATTTGAGGGTAAGAATGTGTTATAGCTGCGAATAGTTCAATAGACAGAGTATATTATTATTATATAGGATTTATATAGCGCCAAAAGTTTGCGCAGCGCTTTACAATGCAAAGGGAGACACTACACCAACGGTGCAATTCAAAACAAGAGGGTTAGAGGAGCCCTGCTCCTGCGAGCTTACAATCTATGAGGTAGAGGCTGGTGAAACAAAAAGGTAGGGACTGTGAGGGATGAACTCATGTGGGGAATAGAAGATTTGGTTGTTAGCTGGAGGCAGGATAGGCCTCCCTGAAGAGATGAGTTTTCAGGGATCGCCTAAAAGTGGGCAGAGTAGGAGCTAACCGGACAGATTGGGGTAGTGAGTTCCAGAGGATGGGAGAGGCTCTGGGGAAGTCCTGGAGGCGAGCATGGGAGGAGGAGAAGAAAAGGGAGCTAGAGAACAAAAGGTCTTGGGAGGAGCGGAGAGGATGGTTTGGGTGATATTTAGTAATAAGATTGGTGATTTAACTCGAGGCAGAATTGTGAATGGCTTTGTACGTTATTGTTAGTGTTTTGAATTTTATTTGTTGTGCAATGTGAAGCCAGTGGAGGGATTGGCAGAGAGCAGTGGCAGACACTGAACAGTTGGTAAGGTGGATGAGTCTGGCAGCGGCATTTATGATAGACTAAGGGGGATAGCTTGCGGAGAGGTAGGCCAATGAGGTGGGAGTTACAATAGTCAAGGCGAGAGTTAACAATAAAGTGAATATGTCGCTTAGTGGTGTCAACGGTTATAAAGGGGCGTATTTTGGAGATGTTTCGGAGGTGAAGTCTAGACGATTTGGATAGCGATTGGATTTGGGGTAAAGGACAGGTCAGAGTCCAGGACTACACCAAGTACCTTGGCATGAGGGGAGGGACTGATAGTTCTATTATTGATCTTGATGGAGAAGTCGGGGGGGGGGGGGGGCACGGGCTGGAGGGAAAATTATGAGCTCAGTTTAAGAAAGATTGAGTTTGAGGAGGTGGTGTGACATCCATGTTGATATGTCAGTTAGTAAGTTAGTAATGCGAGAGCAGACTGACGGAGTGAGGTGAGGAGTAGAAAGATAGATTTGTGTGTAGTCAGCATAGAGGTGGTACTGGAAGCCATGGGAGTTTATTAACAGACCAAGAGAGGAGGTGTAAATGGAGTAGAGAAGGGGTCCGAGGACAGAACCTTGAGGTACCCCTACAGAAACAGGAAGTGGAGAGGAGGAAACAGAGTTATAGATGACATTGAAGGAGCACTGTGATAGGTAGGAGAGCCAGGAGAGAGCAGAATCTTGAAGGCCAAGAGAGTGGCGTTTTTTTGAGGAGGAGGGGATGGTCAACAGTATGAAAGGTTGCAGCGAGGTTTAGTAGTATGAATATGGACTAGTGGCCATTGGTTTTAGCAGTTGGTAGGTCATTAGTGAGTTTTAGTAGGGCAGTTTCAGTGGAGTGTAGCAAGCGAAAGCCAGACTGTAAGGGGTCAGGAAGGTTGCCATCAGTGAGGTAGGATTTAAGACGGTTGTAGACTAAGCATTCTAAAAGTTTTGACGCAAACGGGAGCAAGGAGATGGGTCATAAGTTGTTCAGGCTGGTGGGATCCATTGAGGGCTTTTTAAGTATGGGGGTGATCAAGGCATGTTTTAGAGGGGAGAGGAAGGTGCTAGTATAGAGGGTGAGAATAAAGATGTGAGTGAGGCAGCATAAGATAGAAGAAGAGGGTGACTGTAGTAGATGTGAGGGAACAGGATCCAGGGGACAGGTGGTAAGGCGGGCTTCTAAGAAAACTTTAGAGACCTCTTCAGTAGTAGCAAGGTCAAAAGAGGAGAGTGTTGAGAGTGGATTTGTACAGGGTATGTTAAGTGGGTTAGATGTCTGTGCAGTGGAGATGTCCCCACAAATTGCATGAATCTTGTTTTTGAAGTGATTGGCAATCTCGTGAGCAGTGAGTGAATTACCGGGTGGAGATGCTGGTGGAGAAAGTAGAGAGTTAAAAGTAGAGAAGAGACAACGAGGACTGGAAGACAGGGTATTAATGAGGATGACAAAGTAGGTTTGTTTGGCAATATGGAGGGAGGAATTGTATTTTAAGAAGGCAGATTTATATTGGGTAAATGCATGCTGGGAGTTGGTTTTACTCCACACTTACTCCAGTGCTCAGCTACGTCTCTTAAGGTTTCTGGTGTTGTCGGTCTGCCAAGGTTGTAATAGTCGGGGCCTGACATTTTGTGTAGTGAGAGGAAGAAAAAGAGTCCAGTGAGGATGAAAGTGAACTGTTGTAGATAGAGGTGGCCAGGTTGGGGTAAGACAGGGGTGAGATTTTGTTATGGAGGTAGTCAGTTGCAGAGTAGAAAAGAGAAGGAATAAACTGGCGAAGGTTTCTGCGGGTAAATGTTTTCTGCTTGGTGGGACAGGTGGTTGGAGAAATGCACATTTTGAAAGTGATAAGGCTGTGGTCAGAGAGAGGAAAGGGGGTGTTGGTGAGGTTGTAGGGGGTGCTAAGATGGGAGAAAACAAGGTTGAGGGCATTACCATCAGTGTGAGTGGGGGATTGTGTCCATTGTGTAAGGTCAAAGGATGAGGTTAAGTTGAAAGGTTGGGATGCAAATGGGCTGTTAACATTGGCGGGGATGTTGAAATCACAAAGGATAATAGTGGGTATTGTAGAGGAGAGAAAGTAGGGTAGCCAGGCAGGGAAGTCAAAGGAAGCATGACACTGGTCCAGGAGGCAGATAGATCACTGCAATCCTTAGAGAAATGGGAGAAAACAGACAAATACAATGGGGTTGATTTACTAAAAAAAAAACACTCTGCACTAAAAGTGCACATGGAAATGCAATCGCTTTAGATCTGAGGGGGAGATCTGAAACGAGGGGAAGCTCTGCTAATTTTATCATCCAATCATGTGCAAGAATGCTGTTTTTTATTTTCCTTGCATGTCCCCCTCAAATCTACAGTGACTGCACTTCCAAGTGCACTGGAAGTGCACTTGTAGTGCAAAGTGGATTTGCCTTTAGTAAATAACCCCCAATGTGTCTCAAAAGAAAAGAAGGATAGAGAAGGAGGGTTAGACAGGACTTGAAAGGTACTTGGTGGGGATAGAAGCAAACCAACTCTGCCTCCTTTCCGTCCACTGGGTCTGGGTGAGTGAGTGCTGTGAAGGCCTCCATGGGAGAGGGCTGCGTGCGAGGCAGAATCTGACTCTTGAAGCCATGTTTCTGTGATTGCAAGAAGGTTAAGGGAGTGGAAGACAAAAAGGTCATGGACAGAAGTGGGCTTACTGCAGACAGAGCGGGTGTTCTAGAGGGCACATGAGGAGAGGGTGGTGGTTTTTGGGAGCAGGGGGATCGAGATAAGAGTGCGACTGATGCTGGAGAAGGGAGGGTGCCGGGTGTGGGGGTGAGATACTGGAGGATTGGGATTGGGGGAGATATCCCCAGAGGATAGCAGAAGAAGGGTGAGGAAAGTAAGATGGGAGTGGGATGTGTACAAGAGCATATAACAAAGGGCAACCTTGACACGTGCCTCCCTAAAGGTGAAAGGGTTATGATATTAAAGCATTGGTGCAAAATCTGGCCATGAGGCTAATGCAACTTGTCATAAGCAATAAAGTTATCCTAATACCAAACCCACCAATGGTGACATACAAATTAGACCACTCAACCACTCACTGAATCAAGGGCCTTTTGGGCATCTAAGTAGACCAGAATCTTGGTGCTCGCTATTAGGTGAGGGCATTTACATGTTTTCAAATGCCTGTCTAATATTAATGGATGTGCTTTTGCCTGCCAAAAAAACATTTGGTCTGGATGCATAAGGGAGTCTATGACATGCTTAAACCTGTGGCAAAAATCTTTGTTAAAGATTTTTTACATCTGTAGTTGTTATGGAGATTGGCCTACATAATTCACAAAATCTGTGGTACTTGGCAGGTAGTCCATGGGGTTGTTTATTGTACAGTTTCACTAGTGATAGATCAAAGGAGCGGCACTTGTAGAATTCAATGGATTTGCCATCGACCCCCGATGCCCTAGTAATTAATAATTTTGAATTGTTAAGCGAACAGGTTACCAAACAGGGTTGTGAATACAGGGTCCAAGGTTCGGTTTGCAAATGTTTGCAAACCATAAACATATTGAATTAATCAAATCAGATAAAAAAATCTCCAAAATACATCCTAGATCAATATTGTTTCCAAGTCATTGATTCCTTAAATTCCCTGTAATCTCAACCGTCTTTTCCATCTCTTGAGGACACCTCTCCCTGGAATGAAAACACCCACTTAAGGAGGAGTTTTTAGAAAATGTTGGCTAGTCACAGTCCCACCGCCCACTGAGATGACAAAGGTTTAATTACATTTTTAATGGACTATGAAATTATTTTAACATTTTTTTTTGTAACAGATTTCTGAAGAGGTTCTGCAGAGATATGTAAAAAAAAACTATATATACAAAAATTGAAATGCTACAAACTTAGCATGGCTATTAATATTCATTTTTTACTCTTACTGAGCATGCATCTGTTGTTTTGTTTACTGACGTTTTCTTCTGCTGTTTTGCTAATAGGAAAAAAATATTTCTAGATTTTGGCATTTTTTCCACAGTCATTTTCTGAAATGCCATCTGTGACTCCCTGGATATGCTTTCTCACTCTCTCTTTTTTTTAAATTGATATTCAATACTGATTACCAAGTTTGAATGGTGCCAACAATATTATAAAGTACATTTCTTCCATATGGTTAGTAAGTGCAACTAAACAGTTTTAGAATAAAACATATACTGTACGTGAATTCAACAAAAACAGGGTGGTGTTTCTAAAGTATGGCAGTAAAGGTTTGAGCACACCTTGTCAACTTTTGGTTTTACAATTTTTTTAACGTTCCACAGTCAATAAGGAAGTTAAACGTAAAAAGGCAATGATGTAGAACCACCATGAACATCATCCATGAACTACTTCTATACAATCTCGTAGCAAGCTTACGTTGCTAAGGGTGTTTTATAGGCTGGATTCACACCTACACCATATGGTAACACACAATTGGTAGTGCAATGCATGTTGGTGCTATTCATTTTGAACAAAAAACTTTGCTGAAAAGATAAACCAAATTAAAGCCTAGTACACACGATAAGATTATCGGACGAATGATCGTCCTTTTTTTTTTGGATGCCAATTTCTATATCCAAAATGAATAGGTTACTAAAGTATAAAAATTCCAGTAGACAGAATACAATTTCAGAAGTGATGTAATGTGTTGTAGTGTATTTGTATTGTATTTTCAGATGAAAACTGTACTGATTAAACGAAAATCGTACGAGAAAAATTTTCGTGTTTGTCCCTTCTGAAAATTTTGGACGACAGCTGTGTACTAATGATTAGGTTATCGTTAAATTGATTTTAAGTGGAATTTTTTGTACGAAATTCTGATTGGGTGTACGGGCTTAAGTTCTTCTATAGTTTTATATGTATATAAATAAAAATGAAAAATACCCTCTCTGAACAACTCACAATAAAGTGCAAAGTGCTAGAAAGTAAATCTGAAATATATAAAAATAAAAATTCATGAACAATAAATAACAGTGATAATCCCAACATCAGATAATAATATCAAGTGACGTGCTAAATAGCTAAAGGGGCTAATTTAATAGATAAACAGTATCCCCATGTGAGTCCAAAGAAAAACACTTCAAGCTAATGAATAACAAGAATTAATGTGTAAAAAGTAAATTAGAAAAAATTTATGAGTAGTATAAAAATGGTGATAAAAAAGTCCAACTGAATGTGCGTATATATATATATATGACTATATACTGAAAAAATATAGTCTGTGAGAAATATCCATACATAAAATCAAAAATAATAATAATGTAGTGATTCTTCAGTGCTCCCCGCCTTCCTCCGCAACTCCCACTTGTGCCGCACTCACCAGAGCGCCTAACCCCTGCAGGGGTAACAGGCGTGTTAGCTGAGATCCAGCAGCGGTGTCCCCTTGTGGTGGATAGCCCTTCGGGTGGGTGCTGTAATCTTCCCCCTCTCCACGGAAGTCTTTCAGGCACCGCTGCTGCCGAGTAGTATGGCCGCATAGATCCAGGGCTCCGCTCTGCACCAGGGAACTGGCTTCAACATCACAGCCCAGGACCTCTCCAGCAGCGATCCATCTAACCTCCTGGTGTGCTCATACCCTGTTGACTGTCCGGAGATGCGGAGATGCCGCCAAGACCCGCCACCGGTGAAAAAATTATCCTTTATTTTGCAGAATCCAGTGCCGTCACTGACTTTGAATCTACTTCCTTCTGAGAGTAAAATCAGCCAGTGGGTGTGATTGCTGAAAGCTCGTCTAGCTTTCAGCAATCAAACCATATATTTTTTATTTATTATCTTTATCACTTTTGAACAGTGCCAATTCCCCTGAAATAGATTTTCTTTGTCTTTTGAACCTCACTGAGATGATGTTCTTTGCTGGGGGGCTGCAGTTCCTTTCTCCTAAGCGCGGAAATTTGGTGTTTTATGTTCACACCCCAACCTATAGTCCTAGCAGCAAAGAGCATATGGAAGGGCAATACATGTCAAAAATAAACAAAAATTTCTGGCTTACCAGCCAACCTGCAACAAAACCAAATTGACCCTAACAGTTCACATTATAAACAAGGGGTTTAGTTTGCACACATTCATTTGCAAATAAACGTGTAAGCTGCAGTAGCTGCGTCAAGGCACCCCGGTGTACTGTGGTCCTAACTATAATTTTGAGAGTCTCACAAGTTGGAACACATATACATGTAGTAATGGATAGGTTGATGGTAGGTGTGCCTGGGGGGAGCCTACCCCTCCTCAAAAGTACAGGGACCAATGGGACATCCAATAAGGGCCCAACGGCAGCTGAAGGTATCCAGTGCGTCCCCGCACAAATTCAACAACTATACAAACAAATGGCAACCACCCAAACCTATAAATAGCCTTAGCAGTCCTAACTCTATAATTTTGACTTTCCCCAAGTTGGAGCATGTATAACTGTATACCTTCACACAGCACACAGGAAAAAAAGCTGTAAATCAGCTGGGGCTCCCTTCCCTGGCGCCTTTATTTTTTTGGTTCAGGAAAACTTGAGCACAAAGTGATTCATGTTAATAGCAGAGGAAGAAAGCAGTAGGCAGAAATGACACTTCATGCTCTTAATTGAATCAGGTACAAACTATAGAAGGATATGCTTTTGTTCATATTTCATGTCTCTTTACAATGGCTTTAAGGCACAGTCTTTGATAACTCTAATAGGCAGCAATGAATTGTTTGAGAGTGCCCTCTAGTTGCAGTACCTCATGAGATGGATGAACCAGCCCATGCATAAGTCTGTTTTTTTTTATTTACCCAGCGGGTTAAATGAAAAAACAAACTTAATTTTCCTATCCACACACTTGATGTGAATGGGGAGGGGGACCTCCCCACTGAGCTATTGTATTCAGACAGAAAGGAGACTTTCCCACCTTCAGATTACACTGATCAGCTTTGCAAGCTATAGCCTGTGGCATCGCTCAAGCGGGGAAAACCTCAGTAGACGTACTTCTGCACAACCTTTGTGGCCATACATGAAGCTAAATACTATTCATGTATGGATGGCTTGAGAAAATGGATTGGCATGCAATCAACCAAGATGCATTGGGGTTCCATTAACAATTAATTGACATCTGCATTCACTGGCAGTGAGGGAAACACACACAGAATGCACCTTTCCCACTCACACCTTGGTGTGAACTGGCCCTTAATGAAAAACTGAGCAGTATTCTTACAGAAACACATGAGGTTTCTTGAGATTTGGGCATTGTGGATTCAATATTACCATCCAACGCCTTCTACTGAGAGTCTGACAACTAAGTGAGGCACCCAACACAGGGGCTGGGAGTCCCCTGCACCATGCTTCTCCTCATCCACTCCTTGTTTCCCCATCCACCTACCAGTCTTTCCTGCCTGACTGCCTTATTTTGCTTTCTCTCATTTCTCTCCCTCCCCCTGCCCTTTTTTATACTATCTTTATATCCGGACAATAGGCCGTTATAAATCCTACCACTTTAAACTCCTTATCAATATCTACCTTAAATACTACCCAGTATGGGAATTGCTTTGCACCCCCCTTCCACCCCCAAACCCAACTCTTCCCCTTTATGCCGTGTACACATGGGCGGACTTTTTGGCATCAAACATCCGACGGTCTTTCCGACGGACTTTCGACGGACTTCCGACGGACTTTCAAACGAACGGACTTGCACACACACGATCACACCAAAGTCCAACAGATTCGTACGTGATGACGTATGACCTTACTAAAATAAGGAAGTTGATAGCCAGTAGCCAATGGCTGCCCTAGCGTCGGTTTTCGTCCTTTGGACTAGCATACAGACGAGCGGATTTTTCGACCGGACCCGATTCCATTGGAAAGATTTGAAACATGTTCCAAATCTAAAGTCGGTCTGATTTTCGATCCAAAAAGTCCGCTGCAGGTCCAATGAAGCCCACACACGGTCGGATTGTCCGACGGATTCATCCCGTCGGACCAGTCTGGTCGAAAAGTCCGCCCATGTGTACACGGCATAATTCATCTTCCTTTCTTTCCTGCCCAACTAAACCTGGGAATACTGGGTCCTAAGGTGCCACGATCTCTGTATCTCGACTACTTCACTAATGGGTGCATTTATTCAACCCCAAGACACTGCATTTTACTTGTATTATTTTATTTATTGACTCATTCCATTTTTGTAACTGAACAAATGCTTACATTTCATGTTAAAACCTAATAAAAGTGATTGTTCTAGAGATATGCTTCAAGGTTTGATTCACATGCAAATTCAGGGAAGAAATAGAGCATGATACAGATAATAACAAAATACAGGAACAATAAAAAGGAATACATACTGTACAGTATGCAAGACATATGTCCATAAAAAAAAAAATCAATTGACTTTCTGCTTACTTAGCAAAGGGCAACTTGCACAGCAATATTTAATAACTTCCAAACAATCTGGTTTAAATCAAACTGAAGACAGAAATCCAAATCACTTTTAGTAATTAACCAGAGCATATAATGATGGCCATTATGCAAAAAGATGGAGATGCTAATCAGTTGATACTCTAGCCAAATGAAACAGAGTTGCATACAGCAATAATTAAGAAAGGACATAATACAAGGAACATAACGGAATAAAGTTAGTCTCTAAGGTCAATAGATGAAAAATCAATGATAGCGAAAACCACAGATTCACCAAGAACATTATGTTTTAAATGAATTCTTCACCTATTAAAATGAAAGAGCTTTAACAAATGAATGCAAACTGTATCCAGTTAAAACATGCAAACTAAAAATGAAATAGTTATTTAAGTGTATCTTGTATTTTTTGCTTTTTAATAAAGTAGCTAAGGATTAGAACTTTTGTCAGGTTTGTATTTGTATGCACCTGCTGGGCACATTAAACCCCTCTATTTAGCCCGATGACCATTGTCACCAGTACAGAAGAGAAAATATAAAATTTTAAGTTGACGCTGGAACAGAAATAGAGGTCTTCTAATGGGGACAATTGTTCTAGTGGCAGCTATTTTGAATAGCAATTTTTTTCTCCCTTTTTTTCCTTCTTTAACCACTTCAATACTGGGCACTTTCGCAACTTCCTGCCCAGGCCAATTTTCAGCTTTCAGTGCTGTCACTTTTTAAATGACAATTGCGCGGTCATGCTACACTGTACCCAAACTAAATTTTTACCATTTTGTTCCCAAAATAGAGCTTTCTTTTGGTGGTATTTGATCACCTCTGCATTTTTTATTTTTTGCTAAACTAATAAAGATCGAAAATTTTGAAAAAAAAAAAAAAGTTTTTCTTTGTTTTTGTTATAAAATTTTGTAATTAAGTACATTTTTTCCTTCACTGATGAGGTGGCACTGACGATGGGCACTGATAGGCAGCACTGATATGCGGCACTGATGGGCATTGATAGGAGACACTGATGGGCACTGAGAGGCTGCACTGATGGGTACTTATGGGTGGCACTGTTAGACGGCGCTGCTGGGCACTGATAGGCAGCATTGATAGACACTGATGGCTGGCACTGATTTCACTGATAGGCATCACCGGTGGCACTGGCACAGTATGGCATTTTTCATTGGCACTGATTGGCAGCTTCCTGGGCACTGATTGCCAGCTGCCTGGGCACTGATTGGCATTTCCCTGGCGGTCTAGGGTGGCATACCTGGTGGTCCAGTGTGGTGGCCATCCCTGGTGGTCCTGGTGGCATCCTGGGTGGGCATCCAAGGGGGGGCTGCACTGATAAACAATCAGCACAGACCCCCCTGTCAGGAGAGCAGCCGATCAGCTCTCCTCTAGTCGCGTCTGTCAGACGCGAGTGAGAAAAAAGCCAATCAACGGCTCTTCCTGTTTACATCGTGATCAGCCGTGATTGGACACGGCTGATCACATGATAAAGAGTCTCTGTCAGAGACTCTTTACCTAGATCGGAGTTGCGGTGTGTCAGATTGACACACAGCAACAACGATTGCCGCAATGAGGGCCCCCGGGGGCACGCAGCGGCTTGATATTCTGAAAACGTCATATGATGTCCGGTCAGGATATTGCCGCCATCATTTTGCTATATGGCGGGTGGCAAGTGGTTAACTATCTTATTCAAACATTTAAAATAGATTCAGTTTAATACATTCCAGATGCATGAAAACAAAGGGTCTACCTTGTCTTACAGTTTGTTTTCCTTAGAAAGCAGCTACATACTGAGTAGAAAATCCTGCCCCCTGTTAGCATGCTGCAGGGAAACAATCTTGCTAATTTTTATAAGGAAGCAGTGGTCTCTCTGTAGAGGTTCAACATTCCCTGCTGGGTCAGACTAAAGATTTGCGATCAGCAAATCTAAGTCTTCCTCTCTCATGCTTCTTTCTGGCTGCGGCAGACTTAAGGCTTCATCTGAGCCTAGGTAAAAGAATAAAATGGTGATCAATTGCTGTTTTTTTTTTATAAATAAATGTTACTGCTCTTTTAAAAAATTCTATCATCGCTGTATACTGTGGCATTTTATCATTTTTCTTTGCAGACTTTTAAAGTTACTGAAAGGTCCGCCTTAAGTGCACCTCTGGTTAAAATGTAAAATGATATATTTATTTCCACATTAAATTGCAATTATTTCTAGCCTACCCCTTTTGATTTAAACAATCTTTCCTGTGACTTTTAACTGCTGTGTCACACATTTCACAGAGCCTGCTGTCTAGACAGAGGTGCTGAAAGGAGGCGATTAAGAAGGTACATTCAGTACAGCAAACATCACATAACTGTTTGCAGGCAGCAAGGTACCATGGTATATGTAGTCTTTAGAAATCTAAAATAATCCAAAGGAATGAGCAGAAGAGAAGCAGCAAAGCATTCAATCCAAGAAGTTGTTAAAAGAGATTACCAAAAGATAGGCAGGAGACTTTTCAAGTAAGCATATATTAAATTGCCAAAATAAAACTATAATTTGTTTTGCTATTACAATACTAATGTTAAAAAAAGTAAAGCATATGCTTTAACTTCCCTGGACCAATCTCTCTGTTCTGCTCAACCATAATAGTAGTTGGTGAACTACTCAACAAAATCCATTTAAAACTGAACTGACTATCTCTCGTATAGAACTGTGCTAAAAGGCAATGGAAGCCAGTTGGACTTTATGCTTATAGTGGACTCATACTGGAAACCTAAAGTCTGGCTCTCTAGCAAGAATTTATTATGAAAATCCGAAAATTCTATATGATAACTAACTAATAATAACTATTAAATTATAGGTATTGGAATTTCCTTTCAAATTTGGCTGTTGGTGAACGCAACGATTACGAATTTATCCAAAATAACGAATGCCGCATCTAAACAAGTGGAACAAAACAAATTAATAATAAATAATATTAAAAAGTTATTATTATTGTTATTATTAAATCGTTGTGTTCCATTCATTTAGATATGGTATTCATTATTTCCGGATAATTCGTAACTTTGGATAAATTTGTAAATTCCAAAACTCGTAAATTAGAAAATCTGAAAAGAAGAAATAAAATCCAAAAATTAAAAAGAACAAAAATCTGAAAATTCTAAATAATTACCAAATAATAATAACTATTAAATAATAGGCATACGGCATTCATTATTTCGGATAATTCCTAACTTTGGATAAATTTGTATTCGTTACGTTCATTAACCACAAAAATTTGAAAGGAAATTCCAATACCTATAATTCAATAGTTAGTTATTATATCGGATTTTCGAATTTTCGGGTTTTCGAATTTATGAATTTTCGAAAAAATTTGTTAAACAGGTTTTCGTTAATTTGGATGTTTCCAAATTAACCAATTTGTCGAAATTCGTTAAAAAATTAATTTGAAACTAATCAAATTGCATGTGTCTATTTATTAGCACTATTTAATGTGAAAACTCAAATCACTGGGAAAAAAAACACCTTAAAGCGGAACTTCAGTCATTTTTTCAACTTTCCATCTATTAAATCTTTTGCCCTTGTGGTTTTAACTTTGGATAGTACAACTTTTTTTAAACACCTTATACAACCCACTTCCTGTTTCTTGTCTGGTAAAAAGCCTAGGCTATTGACATCATGCACAGCTCTCTTTCACACACTCTTGAGAGTTTGCCAGGAAGGGAGGTCAGATCACAAAAATAAGGATCTCACATTTGTGACATCCATGTTTGCCATGATTGTTCAGATTTTCTATTCCAAAGAAAAAACAGACTTATGTAATCCTTATGGGTGGGCGGATTTAAGCGCACCTCCGATGTAGTTAGTAAAAGTAGATCAAAATGCTTAATGTGACAGATCTGAACAGACCCAAAGGCAGGATGATATGGGTGGACACATGTCCACTTACATCAGTCAACACATAGGGATGTATTGCTATCCGTTTTGAACCATATAACCATGGGTCAAAAAGCAGACCAATGGACCACCCATGTGAACAGGGCCCTATTTTTCTTGCTTTAGAGGTGCCTATCAGGCATTTGAAAGGCATACACTGCCCACATTTACTAGGAAGAGCTAGTCAACATAGATAATGTTCAATGGATTAAAAAGTGGTCCTGGGCAGCTGCAATATCTGTACTGTAAGTGTTAATCATTCACAGCTGACTTGTCTCATACTGTTTGAAGGATAAGGTTGAATAGACTTGAAAAATGATGGAGGAGGAAATGAACTCTTAATAGGCTATTCATTTTCAGATCCATCGCCTGTAGTATATTATTTTCATCTAAAACAAATCATTTTGAGTGTTAAATATTGTGGGTTTGGGTTTCTAATAATGATTTAGTTACATTGTTATTTAGGCTAAAACGGCACCTCTCGGTAAACTAAACCTGGCAAATGTTTCCCAATAAAAGAATATGCATTAATTTTTCTTCTTCTTCCAAGCTTAGGTGCTGAATAATGTCTACCAAACATCCTCATAAAAAATGTAAAAACCTACATTAAGATTCATATCTTGGAATGTAGCGGAATTAAAAGAAAATGTGTTGCATAACATATTTCCTGTAAACACTTTTTTTATATATAATTTACATCACTATTACAAAAATGATGAACCCAACTGATCAAGACTCAATGCAATTCAATACAATCCTCCATGAATAAACCACGCAAATAGAATAATAATAGGAAACAAATTAAAAATGTGATAATAAGCCTCTGTTACCAACAAAATGGCAAAACATGCATTCCTAAAATAAAAACAACGTATTCCTAACCTTTTATCAAACCCCAGCATTTCAGGACTACCATGCAGCCACATATGGACAAAAAAGTAAATTAAAACATAGGGAGAGAGAGGGTTATACATCAATCTAAATTACTAATGTGGAAGCATTTAGATGTTCTACAGTACTATAGGACCAATGATTTGTGACAGATTAAACAACCGTTGAACTCTATGGTAAACTCTATGGCATGCCACTGTTACTTGTAGAGAACAACATGCTATACACCAGGGATATGCAATTAGCGGACCTCCAGCTGTTGCAGAACTACAAGTCCCATCATGCCTCTGCCTCTGGGTGTCATGCTTGTGGCTGTCAGAGTCTTGCTATGGCTCATGGGACTTGTAGTTCTGCAACAGCTGGAGGTCTGCTAATTGCATATCCCTGCTATACACCAACACTAAAACCAAGAGTAAAGAATGATGGGAGAGTGGTTAAGTGCTGCTCTGCTGCCTAGGGTCTGCTTGCAGTAATTGAGGGACCTATGAATTGCAATTTGCATCGAGGCTTTATAAAGAATTATGCAAGCGTGTCTCTGTTGTCTAAAACTCCAAAAGAAATGCAGTTACCACTGTAGTAGTATAAACCACAGGAGTAATTGAAAAAGCAAATGGCGATGCAGACATCAACAATTTCTGATCTACATGCTTGTTCTGGGTCAGGAATTCAGAAATGGTTGAAGTCAGTGACAGCTAGGGCACTAGTATTCTAAGCAATTGATCAGAAATGGAACCCATTATATTTTTCAGTTTTCTTCAAGATAAAAGTCCTGTTCCAGATGCAGCTGATGCCATGCTTTTAAAGAAAATTCTAAATTGATAAATAATGCATGCACCATGGATATTTACAAAACCCCAAACTAGTGTGGAAAGAAAAAAAAATACCAATAGTAAGCAAGCAACAGGTACAATATCACTAAAATATATCAAAAGTATGCACACCGCTCTCTGAGAGCATTGTCAAATATCAAGAATCCCCTACCTATGTGTGTGCATTTAATAAATATAACGCTATAAATAATAAAAACGATTTAACATTTCAAATATAAGATTAAATAAAAGTTGAGCCCATCAATAATAGGTGCAGTTTATCAATGTCCATCCACCATTAGTATATAACCAAAAAAGAATATATATATATAAATACACACGCTCCAAGCAGTGTTACAATAACTAATGGTGCCAATGTTTAAACATGTTGCAAAAAGCCTTAACCCCAGTCTTCCCATGCTCTAGCACTGACTCTCTCAGTAAACTCAGGATTAAACTTGGTGCATAAAAGGTGGAAAAGCTCACTGCGCAAAAAGTTTGACTTTATTTCAAATAAAAAAATTGTGCTCACTAGCGATGGGCCGAACGACCCACTGTTCGGTCTGCACCAGAACTCTCGGACATCGAGAAAGTTCGGAGCCGAATAATGAACCCCCAGGTGTATGGGTCTCGAACTGGAAAAATCAAAAGTGCCCATTTTGAGGGCTTAGATGCAAGTTACTGGGCATACAAAGGGTATGGGGGGCCGGGTACTGCCCTTGGTGACATGTATCAATGAAAAAAAGTTTGTAAAAGCCATCATTTTTAAATGAATGATTTACTGATGCTTAAAGTCAAAACAATAAAAATGAAAAATTCCTTTAAATATAGTGCCTGGGGGGTCTCCTTAGACTGCCTGTAAAGTGGTGCAGCTGTACCGTGTATAGAACCTGCTGCAGCAAAAATTACATTTATAAAGGCAAAAAAAAGACAGTTTCCCTGCAAGTTTCTTTACTTTATAAACAATGGCTAGGCGAGCAAATCTGTAAAGTATACTGCAGTAAACGTGCACTAATGCACTTCAGTATGCTGCAGTAAATGTGCACCAACGCACCTCAATTTACAGCAGTAAATGTGCACTAATGCAGTTCCATATACAGTAGTAAGCGTTCACTAAAGCAGTTCAATATACTGCAGTAAATGTGCACTAACGCACGTCAATATACTGCAGTAAACGTGCACTAACGCACCTCAACATAGTGCAGTAAACCTGCCCTGAAACACTAAACTGACACTAAAGTAAAAATGGTCGCACTACACTCACACTGTACTATCACTATATTCACACAACGCTTACACTCTACACTCACAATAGAATCACAATAGTACACTATAGCACACTAACTTGCTAGTAGCAATGGACAGAGCCCTGTTCTATCTATCTCCACTCCAACATGACACTGCAAATGGCTGCTCTGGGAAGGATCTTTTTATAGTGGGGTGTGGGTCTATGAGCAATGAGCTATGATTGGGCACAGCCATCATTACTTTCTCCAGTCATGGCTCTGACAGTGTTCTGTGCCCCGATTGGGCAAATCCTTCATTGCTTCAGCCAACCAGGGCATCCAATGCACTGTGTGGCGGGCAGTGCATTGTGGGGCACTCAGCGGGCCGAACAAATGGCCAAACGCTCTGACAATTTGGGTGTTTGCCGAACGAGCGAACAGCCAATGAATTATAGAGAATGGGTATAATGGCGCTACCTCAAAGTTTTAAACTGGGACAGCCTGAAGATTTAGCGGCTCCTTATTCGTGGTTTATAGGATATTAAGCATATAGGAAAAAGTTTCCCCTTGTGTTAAGGGTGTCACTTCAGCAGATAAATGTATGCAGTTGAATATATGCTGCAGATATATAACAAACGCTCAAGTGTCGCACAAAATAATGTGGTCCTACAGCATCTGGTAGTGAAGCCAGAGGCTATATTCCCTAGAGTGCATTTATTGGACCATATACCGTGTGCTATATTCCTGTATTGGGTCTATGACCATATCAAGCAATGAAATATGGCCTGAGGATAGCGTATTACGAGTGTAGATATCATACATTACATACAAGTTATGCCACCCTAATCAAATGCCATAAGTAAGGACTAAAACTTGCATGTATTTACAACTGAAAATATTAGCACAGAAATTACAGCAATTATATTTCAGGAATATTATAACAGTCCCATATGCTGGCAGTATATTAACTAAATAAGATTCCCAATGGTGACTTTGGTGCTGCAACAATTTGCCTGGTGACCCTCGTGCTCCCCCTCTTGGTTGCCTACTCACCAGCTCCCAGAACTCCGACAGGGGTATTACGCCTGCAATGTAGTATGCTGGGTTGTTTCCCTTGTCGCTTCCTCTGGTAGATGCTTGTGATATGATCAGCTCCCCACGTCTCACATCAGAGTAATGCGATTATGCTGAAAACCGTGTCGCTTTGCCGCTATATATTGTATTGGATGTCTCCTTTGCTTCTTACTCTGTAAGGATGTTGCTTCCCCTCATAGATTGAGAAAAAAGAGCTTCCATGGTGTAATAAAGTATAAAACTTTATTTAAAACTTAAGTACCCACAAGACAGGGACTTTAGCAAATAGACAAAAATAGGTTCAGATGAACAAACAGCAAATAAAAAAAATAAAAAAAAATAAAAAAATAAAAATAAAGATAAAAATAAAGATTAAAAAGTCCAGGCACTAAATGTAAACTCTGTCCAGATGGAGTAGGACAGCATTAGTTGCCAGACGTAAAACCAGGATCAAGTGTCTCTCCTGAGCGAACAGCCAATGTTCAGCCCGAATTCATGCTTGGGCCGAACCGTTCGCCCAACACTAGTTCTCACAGTTTAAAGGCACTTAATTGAGCACTAGGTATAACAGTAAACAATCTCTCCAGGAAGCTACACCGCTAATACTTCTAGTTTTCCTGCATATGGCCCTCCTCCTAAAACGTGACTGCGGTGATCACAGTGTTCTACCCTAGCCCATGGAGAAAAGAGCCATCTTTTAAAGCACCCATTTCCTTCCTAGCCGAGTCTTCCATGGGGGGAAAGGAGAGGGATGCCCAGAAAAGTTGATAATTTCTTCAAGTTCACACGGATACAAAAAAAAGTGAAAGAATAAACATTTCCCCCCTTGTTTTTTAGGTAAACGTATTAAAAAGAAGACACTATTTCCTTCAGATGCCATTAACCATCTTAATAGAATTCAAACAAGTATAACCCAAATGGTGTCAGTGGTCTTCCTTGTTCCTCATCTATTGCCCTTTTCTCAGAAAAACCCAGTTAGAGTTTATCACTAGAGAAGTGACACTCTCTAATACTCATAGTACAGTTGCTAAACTGCAAGTGAATTGTCTATGAATAATTAATTTATCTAGTACAGGGCTGTGAGATTTTGGGTGATTCCCATAGACTGGTTCCCATACCATGACCTGTTAATTATGTCATTAATTCAACAGAAATTGTTGTGGTTACAATGTAACTGCAATAGGTAACTACAAAATTAAATTAACTAATTAACTCTGAAAATGTGTGAACTAGACAATGTAAACCCCCACCCCCCCAGAACTATAAGAAAAAATCCACTGTGATTGTTGTGTTCAACTCCCTAATTTTCCACGGTAATTCCAGTGGTTACAACAATTTGGTGAAATAACACAAAGGATATAAATATGTATTTCTTAGATACAAATAGTAATTAATTGTGGCAGTGTTGCAAAAGATCAGTACCAGCATTTTCTTAAAGTGTTACTAAACCCAGGACCCTGCATTTACTATATCTGGTCTCCACAGTGCACAGAACATGGAAATGCAATTATTTTAGTAAATACCTTTTGCATCAGCAGGTTATCAGTCTTGTGATTTCTATCGGTGTCTGGCCTTGCACTGGTTGAAGCTTGTAGGAGGAGTTTTTATTCTCCTCTGGCTGTCCTTTGAGGCTGCATGACTCCTAACCCTCTGTCTGAAAAGTGCTGATTGGCCTTGTGTCGATCACATGCAACACCCCCCCCAAAAAAAAAAAAAAAAAACTCCCTAGCAATACACACCAAACTGAGCATATGCGGAGTGCCCGGAAGGCTCGGTACTATTAGCAGAAGGATTGGGGACAGTAAAAGAAGGGGAGGATCAGAGAAGACAGGATCAAAAAGCCTTTTTACACAATGTGCAGGATTAACCCCTTAGGTTCCACAGTATAACAAGCATGCTTTACTGCATATACAGACTGATTTTACTGTGGTGGGCTTAGTAACACTTTAATTTCATTACTGTAATGTTATATCGGGACCCTAATTTTCTATGGCCACCACTACTGCACACTTTTTGCTTCCTATTAAAATCAATGGAAAAGCATCATATAACACATCAATGTGCGTTTCCGTGTGCTTTAAAGCATAACTCCACTTTTGTTGAGAAAAAAACATCCCCCCCTGTGTGATCTATGTACAAGTATTTTAACAAACTTTGTTGCAGATTCCAACCATTTGTTATTCTGAAGAAATCCCTGTGTGTTTCTCTGTATCCATGTAGGAAAGTGAGTCTAATGGTGGTTTCATAATTATCAATCAACTGCAGCAGCTTCAGAGCACTAATGAGGAAAGCTGCTGGGTCTGCATTCCTTTAGACCTGTTCCTATTGGGAGTATCTCACCAAAAATTACTTTTTTTTACTTTTTTTTTTTACACACAAGCAGGAAACAATGTTTCTAGGGGCGTTCTGTACACATTCTGTCTACAGAACACTTACAGGAAGCCACATTGCATTTTCAGAAAATAACAGCAGCTGCAGATAGAAAGGGAAAGGTCATTGTTGGTAAGCTCTAAGGAGCAGGGCCCTCTGATTCCTACTGTATCAAAGTGTATTGTATTTGTACTGTCTACCCTCAAGTTGTAAAGCGCTACGTAAACTGTTGGCGCTATATAAATCCTGTATAATAATAATAATAATAATAACAATCAATTACAATATGACTTGTGTCACAATTGTATATGCTATATTATTTTTTCTTTATTTGCTATTTTTTTCCCTACGAAAGTGGAGTTACTCTTTAAAGTGCAGTTCCACCCACTTTTTAAACTTTGCACCCCTGCACTCATGATCATTGTATAATTTCTCCTTGGATCCTTTTTTTCCCTGTAAAATATATACCTTATTTGGTGAATGCTCCGCTTCCGCTGTATCTCGCCGTGGTGAGGTAAGTAATTTCCGCCCACCCACTGGTTTCTGGGATATGAGCGTCATCAATCCCAGGAGTCAATGGGCAACCTCCGCTGGTAGCATTGAGCTGCGAGTTGTATGATATGCACATGCACGAGATCGGGAGGTGCATACTGGGTAGCCGGCAGCGCTGTATGCCGGAAGGAGCAATGAGTGGGCTTTAGATGCCCACACTGAAGATGGTAGCACACTCACCGAGGGCAGAGTGGGTTTTTTAAAAAGAAAATGAATTAGAAAACCTACATATATTGCTAAATCTGTTGTATGTATAGGATTAGCTGTGACCATCAGGGGGGTGTTTAAAAAAAAAAAAACACAAGGTGGAACCCTGCTTTAAGAATGCACAATGTAAAAGAATACTAGTTGCAAACTGGTTGCTTCACTATCCGAATACATTTGTCAGAAAGTTCGAGTTATGGTTTAATTCATCATATGACAAATAAACAAAGATTGAGCAGAAAACAAATTATCTGTATGTATAATTCAAGAGAATCATTTTTTCATATAAAAAAAAAAAAAACTGAACCAAGATTTGCATCGCTAAACAAACACAGTGAACATAATCATTCTTACAATGTTTAGACTGTCAAGTACTTCAGAAATAAAATAAAAAATGTGCTTTGAACACTAACGGCTATAGATACACCCCTAATTAACTCATAGAAACTGCAGTTATTGGCCTAGAGGCTTATGATTTTTCTTCCATACTATAAATGCAAATATGAGATCATTAAAATATATCCATAAAAAGTGCACTATGGTAAAAAGCTGTGGAATGAATAGGTAGAGAAGAGCCTGCGTCTGCAATGATCATGTCTTGGCTTGGATGCACAGTACTGCTAGACATGCCAGCTGCAGATTTGTTTGAAACATTCATACATAAATCTATTTACCTTAAACAAAGCCAGCTGTCAGCTAGCCAGTTGTTTATACAAAAGTGCCCAAATGTAGCTATATTGGCCAGATGTGAGTATAATCAAGGAGAGCAACCCTTGCCATGTTGAACACTTGTAATGCTAGCCAGACTCAATCACAGATTCACATCTAAACTAGATTCTTTGATTCTTCACCCAAACATACTTGGCAGCAAGCACCCTAACCATCTTCAGAAGAACAGACCAGTTCAAATGCTGATGACACTTCTACATACATGTAAACTATGCTTGGCAGCAACTATTGTTATTTATTTATGTATTTTTCTTTTTTACCTTTGGCATTACCTAATGAATGTCAAAATAATAAGCAAGATTTCCAGAAGAACCTCAGTCCCTCGAAATATTGGTCCTGCCCCTCCTCTCCTGCACTGCCATCTTTGAATGTTTCATGTGTGCGTCAATGTGCTGAAGGTCTCTGCCCAGTCTTTGGGACCCAGCATAGACCTGTGGTACATCTACACAGATGGAGGGTTTCTTATACATGTACACACAAAGCTGTTATCTGGGACTATGCTGAAGGTCTCTACCCAGTCTTTGGGACCCAGTGGAGACCTGTGGTACATCTACACACGTGGGGGTTTCTCATACATGTACACACAAAGCGGGTATTTTGGACATTCAGTAATGTGCTGAAGGTCTCCATGTCTTTGGGACCCAGTAGAGACCTGTGGTAGAGCTACACACGTGAGGGTGTTTCATATATGTACACACAAAACTGGTATCTGGGATCTTGACACCTTTACAAGTGCGTGAAAAACCCCTGCAAATGTACAGATGTGCTGAACAACTCTGCATGGTCCCAAAGACCTGCTGCACCCATGCACCTATCAGCAGATCTGCCTACTAGGATGTGAGACATGTTAATACCAAGAAGCAGAGTGGGGCCCTATGTCATTCTCTCCTAGGTGAGAATAGAGGAAGTGCTGCAGTGCAGCACTAAAATGGATAGAAACCTTTTTTTTTTAAATTAGAGAAAATATTCTCCAATTGTGTGTGTGTGTGTGTGGGGGGGGGGGGGGGGGGGGGGGTTTTGCAGCCAGGAGGAAAAAAAGTAATTTTAATTTGTGAAGGTTAGCTTTAAAGACTATGCCAAAAGAAACTGCCATCAGAGGTGAATCGTTACTGTACAGACACAATCAGAAGCAGAATCAGCACCTCTCTGTGCCCCATTCTGCTCCCCATGCCACCTCTCCGTGCCCAATCCTTCTCATCACCCCATCTCTCTGTGCCCCATTCTGCTCCCCCTTCCAACTCAATGTGTTACATTTTTCTCCCACACCCAACTTTCAGTGCCCTATGCTGTTTCCTTACCCTACCCCTCTGTGCTTCACTCCCCCCTTAAAGTGGAGTTCCACCCAAAAGTGGAACTTCCACTCATTAGATTCCTCCCCCCCTCCGGTGACACAGTTGGCACCTTTCAGGGGGGAGGGGGGTACAGATACCTGTATATTACAGGTATCTGTACCCACTTCCGGCGTAGATAGCCGCAGAATCTGCGGGTATTTACGCCACATCCTGTTCCCCCCCCCGCTGCCTGCTGGGAAACACACGGGTCCCAGAGGCAGCAGGGACCATTCGTATTGCGCTGCGCGACTCGCGCATGCGCAGTAGGGAACCGGGAAGTGAAGCCGCACGGCTTCACTTCCTGATTCCCTTACCGAAGATGGAGGCGGCAGCACCCGAGGACGGAGAGACGCTTCGGCCTCGGGTGCCGACATCGCGGGCGCCCTGGACAGGTAAGTGTCCATGTTTTAAAAGTCAGCAGCTGCAGTATTTGTAGCTGCTGACTTTTAAAAATTTTTTTTTCGGTGCCGCTCCGCTTTAAAGTGTTACTAAACCCACAACAGTAACATCAGTGTGTATATGCAGCAAAGCCTTCTTGTTATACTCACTGTGGAACCTAAGAGGTTAATCCTCTGCATTATGTAAAAAGGCGGTTTGATCCAGTCTTCTCTGATCCTCCCCTTCTTTTGTTGTCCCCAATCCATCTCCTGACAGTACAGAGCCTTGGGAGCACTCTGTACATGCTCAGTTTGTATAACCAGAGAGTTTTTCTTTTATCTTGGGAGGGTGCATTTGAACGGCACAGGGCCAATCAGCACTATTCAGACAGAGGGTCAGGGGTCCTGCAGCCTCATAGGGCAGTCAGAGGAGAATGAAAACATCTCATACAAGCTTAAACAAAACACTGATAGAAGTCACAAAATTGCTTTATACTGCTGATAAGAAAATGTATTTAGCCTTTTGTATTTACTAAAATAATTGAATGACCATGTTTTATGTACTGTGGGAGACCAGATATAGTGAATGCAAGGTCCTGAGTTTAGTAACACTTTAAATTCTTTGTGGCATCCTGTTCCTCACCTTTCTGTACTCGACCCTGCCTCCCATTTTGGCCCTCTGGTCACCCCATCAACTCTGTATGCCCCACCCTGACACTATGCCAACTCTTTGCCCCCCTCTCCAATTCTGTGTACCCAATTGCTAGCTGTCTATACCCCTACCCAGCTCTCAATACCCCTTCTTGTATCTTGCATCAACTTTATGCCAATCCTTTTCTTTTCTCCACTCTAAGTCCCTCCCCCATGGCTATTTTTTGATCCCAACTTAGTACCTCCCTCTCACCATGTAAACATTCAATGAAATGGATGATCATATTTTTCTCTCCATATTAGAAGTTTCTTCCTTGATGTAACCAAGCATTGAGCAAGTTTTTGATTAGTTAGCAGCACCAGGATAATGCTGTACACTTGCATACATTATATAGAAGTTACTGCCAGGGCAGGTAGAGAAGAAAAGAAGCTCCATCCTCACCTCCTGCAGAATAAATACAGAGAAAATGGGGGTATTGTGGGAGGTTTGAGTAGGGTGCTGGGCGGCTGAGAAACAATACCCAAGATTGGGTTACACCCCAAATTTAGACTCTGGAAGCATATTATTTGCAACAGTCATCATAACTCTAAAGTGGCTTGGGTGGCTGACTGCTGCCTCTAGCACCCTAGGCCATGGCTCATGTGGTTTAGTTTGAAATCAAGCCAGATTGAAGTGTAGATTATTTAAGATAGACATTGTATGACTTATCTTGGGTCATAGACTAAACATGACTTTTTGATTTTTGTGCTGTGAATTCTAAACATATCTATGTTCCAAAGAAACTTTTTTCAGAAGCAGTAAAAATAGATTTAACCCTATTAATGTTCCTATATGGATCCTCTGTATAATGCACCTTACAGTGAGTCTTCATTTTTTAACAGAAATAGATATGCAATCTACAATACAGTATGGCAGTGGTTTTGAATCACTAATTGATGGCCTTTTACTGGTCCTGAATAGTATCCTGAGCAACTGTTGCTCAGTCACCAATAACAGGAACTAAAACGATGTGGAAGTAAAAACAGTGGATGTTAGTGAAATTTTACATTTCCCAACTCTATTTAGCACAAAGTCCATGGTAAATACTGTATTAATGTATTGAATAAAAATTTGTATATTTTTAATATATCAAGTAAAAGTATTATTATATCAAGTGAAACAAATAAACAAATTCATAAAAAAGCACACCAAATTTGCATCTAAATATGCAAATTGCAACTATAAAAATATTTGTGCAAAGCCATATACAAACTTAATAAGTATATCAGCACAATCTCTTTAACCACTTTAAGACCGGGCCTCTTTTTCAGACTCGGTGTTAAGTTAAAAACACTTTTTTTGCTAGAAAATTACTTAGAACCCCCAAACATTATACATTTTTTTTCTAACACCCTAAATGGCGTTCATTGCAATACTTTTTGTCACACCGTATTTGCTCAGTGGTCTTATAAGCGCACTTTTTTTGGAAAAAATTCACTTTTTTGAATAAAAAAATAAGACAACAGTAAAGTTAGTCCCAATTTTTTTTTTATATTGCGAAAGATAATGTTACGCTGAGTAAATAAATACCCAACATGTCACGCTTCAAAATTGCGCCCGCTCGTGGAATGACGTCAAACTTTTACCCTTAAAAAATCTCCATTAGCGATGTTTAAAAAATTCTACAGGTTGCATGTTTTGAGTTACAGAGGAGGTCTAGGGCTAGAATTATTGCTCTCGCTCTAACGATCGCGGTGATACCTCACGTGTGTGGTTTGACCACCGTTTTCATATGCGGGCACTACTCACGTATGCGTATCAAAGAATTCATATACTTTTTCAAATTATATAAAATGCAACTATCATAAAACGTGCAATAAAAGCATCCACGTATCATGTGAATAAGCTGCGATAACACTCAACCTGTAATGTTGTGTCACATTTGTGTCCACCACCTGATTGCACACCAGCTCCTTACCAGATTCAAATGACCTCCCAAACTTGAGGTCCGGAGTGCTTGACCGAAAAAGAGGCTATGCCTCAAGGATGTCCCCTGGCCCTTTAAAGTGCCTTCACGACATCCAGCCTGAACTCAAATATTACATGGACAATTAAAGGCACATAGGAGGAAATAAATAAACTGGATAATGTGATACCATTAAAATTGCTAATAAATTAAAAACAAAAAAGGGTACTTACAAACATATAGTAGCAAACAGCAAAATAGCAACCCCTCCTACAAGCTTTAACTAGACACTGATAGACATCACAAGCCTGGTATATACTGTTGGGGAGAAAAGGTATTTAGCAGTTTATATTTACTAAAACTATTGAATTTCCATGTTCTGTGTACTGTGGGAGACCGGATTTAGTGAATGCAGGGTCCTGGGTTTAGTAACACTTTAACATGTCATGCTCCAAAATTGCGCATGCTCGCGGAATGGCACCAAACTACGGTATTTAAAAATCTCCATAGGGGATGCTTTTAAAGCCTTTACGGGTTACCAGTGGAGAGTTATGCCCCGTATACACGGTCGGATTTTCCGATGGAAAATGTCCGATCGGAGCGTGTTGTCGGAAATTCCGACCGTGTGTGGGCTCCATCGGACATTTTCCATCGGATTTTCCGACACACAAAGTTGGAGAGCAGGAGATAAAATTTTCCGACAACAAAATCCGTTGTCGGAAATTCCGATCGTGTGTACACAAATCCGACGGACAAAGTGCCACGCATGCTCAGAATAAATAAAGAGATGAAAGCTATTGGCCACTGCCCCGTTTATAGTCCCGACGTACATGTTTTACGTCACCGCGTTTAAAACGATCGGATTTTCCGACAACTTTGTGTGACCGTGTGTATGCAAGTCAAGTTTGAGCCAACATCCGTCGGAAAAAATCCTAGGATTTTGTTGTCGGAATGTCCGAACAAAGTCCGACCGTGTGTACGGGGCATTACACAGGAGGTCTGGTGCTAGAATTATTGCTCTCACTCTGATGTTCGAAAAAAAGTCTATATAGAGAGATCTGGGTCTAATAAACCCCAGATCTCTCCTCTGCCTTTAAAAGCATCTGATCACAGCAAGATTGGTGTGATCAAGTTTCTATCCACTTCCTGGACCCCCTGCATGTTCCTAAGTACTACTTATCTCATGGTACCTTGCTGCCTTCAAGCAGTAATTCCTGTGCTGACCTCTTCAAATTCATCCTCTCAGCTCCTCTGTAGATCCGAAGGCATACTCTGTGAAATGTGACACACAGTAGTGCTTACACATAGGGCATAGTGACTATGTGTCACAGAATTCAAGAAAGGAAATGTGTGGGATCTTCACAAAGTAAGTTTACAAACTTCAAGATTATTCAGATTAATAAGAGTAGGCTAGAAATAATTGAAGTGCACAAAGCAAGGTCCATAAAGCCATGGATGAGTGAAATTGGGGCTTAGGAACTGGACTGGTCTGCACAGAGTCCTGACCTCAACCCGATAGAGAACACCTTTGGGATGAATTAGAGCGGAGACTGGGAGCCAGGCCTGACCTCACAAATGTGCTTCTGGAAGAATGGTCAAACATTCCCATAGACACACTTCTAAACCTTGTGGACAGCCTTCCCAGAAGAGTTGAAGCTGTTATAGCTGAAAAGGGTGAGCCAATTCAATATTAATCCTACGGACTAAGACTGGGATGCCATTAAAGTTCATGTGCGTGTAAAGGCAGGTGTCCCAATACTTTTGGTAATATAGTGTATATATTTATATAAAGCACTGCATAAATTGTCAGCGTTACATACATTAAATGCCTGTAATATATACATTTAATTGAGAGAGTTTTGGGAGAAGTAAAGGTGAAATAACACCTAAAGGTTAATATTTTCTAAGCAGAGCTGTAATTTTGTCTCCAAAAAAGAGATAAACAATTTACTTTGAATATAATATAACTTTAATTCATAGAGTTGGCAGTGGCCCCTAAAGTGATCCATGCCATGGGTCCCCTTACCTCTCAACATGGCCTTTATGACAATGCCTGATTCTAGAATTCCTATCCTTACCCAGAGAAAGGCATGTGAACTACCCTCGCGGTATGCATGCCAGATCAGTCTAATGTTATAGGAAAAGGTCATGTCTGCAAGTGTTTGTCAGTTAACAAAAATCAGTTTAACAGATAAAAGGAAATAATTAGTGTACAATTGACTTTTTATGACCTCTATGCATGCAATGCACTTCACAGAGTCATAGCTTCACAAAATTTCAGCAGACAGCAGCATTCAGCCAGAACAAAGTCAAATTACTGTATATGTCATTACTGTCAAAGTCGTGCAGACTGGTCATAGCTGATATATGATCCAGATGCTGCAACAGCCTGATTATAGTTTCTCTGCATTCCTAAATTTTAATTCTCCTAGATAACAGCATAAATCTCTACAAGATATTACAATCTCAATTGCATCAGTGAAAAAATGGCAATTAGAACTTATGAAGCTGAAATCTTTTATTAAACAAGTGCAATAATGTCACAGAAAAAAACAGCTGCAAGTTAAACATGTTTTAGTCAAATAAATATGTACCTTATATTACTTTTTTTAGACAATGTTTACACAGCCTTGGATGCAGAAGTGCAGCTGGCATGTGCATGACTTTGGGCAATCTTCTGTCTGTTATTTAAATGCCTCCATAATTGGGGAGAATGCAGGGGAAAGCATTAAAGCAGCACTCCATACAAAAACAGCAATATAAAAATAACTCATAAAAGACAAAACAACAGCTTTTGCTGCAATGTTTAACTTCAATCCAAAAATGTTCTGCTGCTAGATGTCCTTAGTCTGATGGCGAGCATCATTCAACCCAATTCCCCAGAGCCCAGGTTGTCCTGGACCTGTCCCAATAAGTAACTGAACAGTTAAAAAAAAGTAGCGCAATAATGAGCTCATTCCTCTGTCACTGTGCTTTCACTTCCTATCAGGATGCATCTTGTCATAAACTTAACTACAGTATTTATCGGCGTATAACGCGCACTTTTTTCCCCTGAAAATAGGGGGAAAATCTTGGGTGCGTGTTATACGCCGACAGCGTATCTCGGAGGGGAACGAGTGCCGCCGGAAATCACCGAGCCATCATCTTCGCTCAGCTCGGCTCAGACCAAGATGACATCTGTACACGAGGCAGCGGGAGCTGGCGGCTTCTTGCTGGATTGCGGAGCGGTGGAGTGGCTGAGAGGCAAGTCACACCTACAGTCAGGTCCATAAATATTGGGACGTCGACTCAATTCTAATCTTTTTGGCTCTATACACCACCACAATGGATTTGAAATGAAACAGACAAGATGTGCTGTAAATGCTTGCAACACTTTATGGGCATTCGTAAGGGATTTCATTGGGGTCAGTTAAGAGCATAATAACATCACCAGCAAATAAATTGATGACATGGGAGAAGTAAATGGAAGGCTGCAGATGGGCACTAATCAGGCTGCATTGATGTTCACTGACCTTATTTTGCTTAAAAGTGGTTTATTTAAAAAAAAAAGTTTTTTTTCCTGAAACTTGCCTCTTAAATTAGGGTGTGTGTTATACACCGATAAATATGGTAATTAGTATTTTGTATTGCTTCTTCCTCTCACTTCAGCTCTGCTATACTAGGACCATAAGTAGGCTGAAACCAGTTAAAATTCACTTACACCGCTTGCATTTAAAACACATTTAATGATGTATTCATGAAGAAAGAGTTACATTAATTTGTGTCTTTTGTATCTGCCTAGAGTTCATCTTTAAAGGTTAATCAATCTGCAGAATTTGACACAGGAAAGTATCAGAACAAAAAGATGCAGCACAAAGTGAAGCAAACACTGCACACTGCAAGAGATGGGCATTTAATAAGCGGTTTGGCTCAGTCCACCCTTTTGTCACAAGAGTCAAGAGAAAGGTCAATAGCATCCAAATTAGGACTAAGGTGCAGGAAATGGGCTCAGTAACCATATACAGTAGGCTATGAGATGTCTTAATGTAAAATTGTAATTTGTTTGACAACTAGACTGAAACTACTTGCCAGCTATAACCTGTTTGACCCCAACCAAGGCGTCCACTACATCTCTGCTGCCCTTGTAGCACCTCAGATATACATGCAGACTCTGATGCACCTCTGCTGCAACTAAAGTCTGAAGCTCCACTGGGCTGTCTCAGCAAATACAACCTACAGACTCACCCCCGCTTCCAGCTTCAAATGCCTTGTGCCTCTCTCACATTACAGTTCCTCGTTACCCACCACTTTCCCTCCAATGCTTCTGTACATACCCATTGACTGACCTAGGGCTAGCTTGCAGCAAAGCCCAAACTCCCATGAGGGGGTCACTGGTGGAACACCAGCTACGTCTTAGAATTTACTTCTGAGCAAAAGCAGCCACATCGAGGAGCAGGGTCTACACTTTGGATTGCGACACATTTTCAGGTACTGCTCTATTTACTCAGAGTCAAAAAGCATCCTCTCTTCATTACAGGAAGTTAAGCAATGAATGACTGTCTCACTAAGAGGTATTCAGCATTGTCCATAACAGCTTGCCGACCACCCACCATTTGACGGTGGCAGAATAGCTGTCCTGCACGAATTGCCATAGCTGTACAGCGGCCGCTTTAAGGGGTATAGGGGACATGCACCCACCGCGGTACTAAGAAGCCGATGCACGTGCCTAGCGGCCACGATATCTGCCGGGCACCCGCGATTGCTCCTGACAGAGCCAGAACAAGGATCTGTGTGTGTAAACACACAAATCCACGTTCTGGCAGGGGAAAGGAGACAGATCATGTTTTCCTAGTATATAGGAAAACCAATCGGTCTCCTCCCCCAAGCAGTCCCATCCCCCCTACAGTTAGAACAGGCTGGGGGGAACACATTTAAACCCTTGATCGCCCCCTATTGTTAACCCCTTCCCTGCCAATGACATTTATACAGTAATCAGTGGCTATTTTTAGCTCTGATCGCTGTATAAATGTTAGTCGTCCCAAAAAAGTGTCCTATCTGTCTGTCGCAATGTCGCAGTCCCGATAAAAAAAAAAATCACAGATCGCCACCATTACAAGTACAAAAAAAAATTAAAAATTAAATTGCCATAAATCTATTCCCTATTTTGTAGACGCTAAAACCTTTGCGCAAACTAATCAATATACGCTTGTGATTTTTTTTACCAAAAATACGTAGAAGAATATATATCGGCCTAAACTGAGGAAGAAATTTTTTATTTTTATTTTTTAATTTGGGGATATTTATTATAACAAAAAGTAAAAAATATTGTGTGTTTTTTTCAAAATTATCGCTCTTTTTTTGTTTATAGCGCGAAAAATAAAAACCGCAGAGGTGATCAAATACCACCAAAAGAAAGCTCTATTTGTGGGAAAAAAAAGGACTTTTTTTTGTTTTGGTACAACCTCGCAAGACCGCGCAATTGTCAGTTAAAGCGACGCAGTGCCATATCGCAAAAAATGGCCCGGTCAGGTAGGGGGTAAATCCTTCTGGGGCTGAAGTGGTTAAACCCCATTAGCAGGATGTCGTAATCCTCCTTTCAGCCAAAGCCTGCTAATAGCTGTAAAGAGTCATAAAACAAAATGGTTTGTGCAAATACAGATTCTGAGTCTTTTTTTTGTAACCAAACACACCTATATTACAAAGGGCAAAAGACTAAAAATACATTACTTAAAGTCTCCTAAACAAACTATGTATAGGCTTTAGATTACATTTGGTCTCTATCAAATTGTAGTTTCATTCATGTACTAAATATGTTGGCCGTTGAATTGGGAAACCTTGTCATCTAAAAACATAGATATACTAATCTCTGCTAAAACACTTCAGCACACCTCTTAGACCCACTGAATGTTTAAGTTATTTCTGTGAATGCCCTTTTCAGAGACCAGAAAAGATGGCTGCATCTGCAGCTCAATGTCTTCATCGAAACTATGAAAGAATGCTAAGGTAATTCATGAGAGCCAATGACTCTAATATTCTATAATACAGTTTGTTTTGCTGTTGCAATTTTCTGTAAATATTTTTGGTGTCAGACATTTTTTATTGGTCAGAAATGCTACAGCAGTTACTACAGCAAATACTGGGAACGGTACTTGTTTACATTAAAACACAGGGTGGTGGCTACTGTTTGTGAGTTAACCTGCTCCAGTGATGTCCACTGTCAGTCTGCTGATGCTTAGACTGTTGTCCTGAGAGCTGGAAAATCTCTGCTAAAGTAAGGCTAAAAGTGAAATACATCAAATCTACAAAGCACATACTGAAGAACATCATTTTATTATTATTTGATCAGAGTCAATGATGCCGATGGGCCTTTTGGCTCCACACTAAGGCAAAATGCACTCTAAAGCCCCGTACACACGGTCGGATTTTCCGATGGAAAATGTCCGATCGGAGCGTGTTGTCGGAAATTCCGACCGTGTGTGGGCTCCATCTGACATTTTCCATCGGATTTTCCGACACACAAAGTTGGAGAGCAGGAGATAAAATTTTCCGACAACAAAATCCATTGTCGGAAATTCCGATCGTGTGTACACAAATCCGACGGACAAAGTGCCACGCATGCTCAGAATAAATAAAGAGATGAAAGTTATTGGCCACTGCCCCGTTTATAGTTCCGACGTACGTGTTTTACGTCACCGCGTTCAGAACGTTCGGATTTTCTGACAACTTTGTGTGACCGTGTGTATGCAAGACAAGTTTGAGCCAACATCCGTCGGAAAAAATCCTAGGATTTTGTTGTCGGAATGTCCGAACAAAGTCCGACCGTGTGTACGGGGCATTAGAGATTTTTGGATGGATATTACATTCACTGGGGACTCAATTTTTTTTAAGATCTCCATGGAATGTGTAAAGGCCTCACAAAACCTTACATACTTCAAGTATTGTATGTAGGCAATAAAATCATAGAAAACAAAGAACTCCCGATGCCCAAAAAAGTCTCTAATCACTTATTGCAGCAGCGCTATGTATTCCGCTGATCCGGACACATGAAGAAAAAACATTAATGATTAAAGGGGTTGTAAAGGTAAAAATTTTTTCACCTTAATGCATTCTATGCATTAAGGTGAAAAAACTTTTGACAGTACCGCCGCCCCCAGCCCCCCCGTTTTACTTACCTGACGCCTCGAATCTTCGCTGCTCGTCCTCGTCATCTTCATTGCAGCTCAGCCTGGTCGCTGATTGGCTGCAGTGGATGGATTGAAAGCAGCGCAGCCATTGGCTCGCGCTGCTGTCAATCACATCCGATGACGCGGCGCGCCGAGGGGCGGGGCCGAGTGATACAGCGAGCGGCTATAGCCGCCGGCTGTATCACGGGAGCGCGCCCGCAAGCACTCACCACCATGCGAGGGAGCTCGCATTAAGGTGGTAAATGCTTGCGGGGAGGAGCTGAAACAGCCGCCGAGGGACCCCAGAAGACCAGGTTCGGGGCCACTCTGTGCAGAACGAGCTGCACAGTGAAGGTAAGTATAACATGTTTGTTATTTTTAAAAAAAAAAAAAATACCTTTACAACCCCTTTAAGGAGATCCAGGAAAGTTCAAATAGCTGTGTTCTATTGTAGTGGAGAGCTTCTTTCACCAAGGATAATCACCACGTGCAGGGGACATCTCCCCAATGAAATTGCACTCACCAGAAAATCAGCATACATAAGCCTTATTATAACAGCTTTCCTTCTCCTTCATCCAGCCACCAGATGTCCGTCACATTCTTAGTTGATACCGCATTACATATGGGAGGAATGAAATAACCATATAGTGTAATATTGCTAAAACAATTTTATTCAAACTTTCAAAGTATTCCCCCTTTGTTAACATGCGTACCAGATATGCAATTAAAACGAGCATTTGTTAAAAGTGCACTGTGCCTTCTTATCCCGTCTCCCGGGAGGTCCTCCGGAACGTTTACTGGATACAAAAGCCAGCCTAGTTCCTTGTTCCTCTCCGGTGCGTGGAACGCACATGTCACTTCCAGTGAATTACAATCCCTGACGCGTTTCGTCACTTCTGGACGTCGTCTGAGGGCGTAATCCACCATCTAGATGGCCAGTATTTATACAGATGACAGTTGCGCCGGCCAATCGTGTGAGTCCTGATAACCGGACCACACCCCGCATGTGATCACGCTCTGAGAGCTGTCAGCAATGGGGGATAAGAGTTCCACACACCATTAGCTTAGTTGAATGCTATTGACCACCGCAAGCTTGTCATCACTGGCTATAAAATGGAAGCTGACACACAAGACCGTTACAGGAGTCAACATGAATACATTAAACATATGTAATTTAGCAAGCGGATATGGTTTTTTATATATAAAAATTACGATGTACTGCCCGCTAACCGCAAGCCAATGTGCATCCTAAACCTGATCACGCATGTGTGACAATCTAGTGAGATGTGATTATATCCTGTACACAGATGCTTCACACTCTACTGTCAGCATAAATATGGGTTTACTCTGTAAACGTGCATGTAAAATATCAAACACAATCCACAGGCAATGTTAAAAAATATTAAAAAAAATATTGCAGCATTAATGTTACTAATATCATACTGCCCTAAAATATATATCATATATGGCAAATATAGATACCAATACACTAGTCGGATTATCTAAAATTAGAATATGACCTACTCATAATTTAGAAAAAATATGATAAATATATAAAAAGTGATAAATATATAAAATCACAAAAACAAATCTAAAATTACCACTTCAAATATATGACACTCTGTCTAAAACTACTTTTAATACGTATATCACAGACTGTTTGTGATTATATGTACCGGTCAGTACTATATGTCACTACTAAGAGTCACTAAAACCCATTATGTGTCGCTGATGAAGCAAATAATGTCCAGCTCAATATTGAGGCCCTTGGGGGAGAGCACATCCACAGAATGGATCCACCGAGTCTCACGTTTAGATAATTCGCGGATGCGATTCATACCTCCCCAGTGGGTTTGTAGATGCTCAACCCCCCAAAATTCCAACCCCGCTGGGTCCCTGTTGTGTTTCAACTTAAAGTGTAATGAAACATTATGGTCCTTGTAACCAATTTTAATGTTGTTGATATGCTCAGAGATTCTGATTCGTAGCAGTCTCTTCGTGCGGCCTATATAAATAAGGCCGCAAGGACATTTGAGGGCATAGACCACATAAGTGCTATTGCACGTTATAAATTGTTTGATGTCGAAAGAACGATCATTCACGGGTGACACAAAATTTTCAATTCCCCTCAGTGGTCTAGCGACTTCTCTGCATGCTTTGCATTTTCTGCATGCAAAGAAACCGTTTCAGTCCCAGAATGACTGAGGACGTTCAGGAGGGTCTATATTCTTTACTGCGGTTCTTCTCATTCATCAAGGGTGCATCTGAACTCTCCTGAACCGCCTCTTGTAAGCACAATGTTCTTGGTAGGGCTGCTACTTCTTCCACCACTTTTTTGAGAGTCTCAGGTTTGTACCCCTTAGCTTCAAATCTCTCAGTGAGGATTTTGGACTGTAGAAAGAAATTCTGCTTCTTCAGAGCAATTTCTTTTTACTCTCATGATTTGACCCTTTGGAGAGTAATATGCCAAAGGGTCAAATCATGAGAGTAAAAAGAAATTGCTCTGAAGAAGCAGAATTCTTTCTACAGTCCAAAATCCTCACTGAGAGATTTGAAGCTAAGGGGTATGATTTTTATACATAAAAAACCATATCCGCTTGCTAAATTACATATGATAATGTATTCATGTTGACTCCTGTAACAGTCTTGTGTGTCAGCTTCCATTTTATAGCCAGTGATGACAAGCTTGTGGTGGTCAATAGCATTCAACTAAGCTAATGGTGTGTGGAACTCTTATCCCCCATTGCTGACAGCTCTCAGAGCATGATCACATGCGGGGTGTGGTCCGGTTATCAGGACTCACACGATTGGCCGGCGCAACTGTCATCTATATAAATACTGGCCATCTAGATGGTGGATTACGCCCTCAGACGACGTCCAGAAGTGACGAAACGCGTCAGGGATGTAATTCACTGGAAGTGACGTGTGCGTTCCACGTACCGGAGAGGAACAAGGAAGTAGGCTGGCTTTTGTATCCAGTAAATGTTCCGGAGGACCTCCCGGGAGATGGGATAAGCAGGCACAGTGCACTTTTAACAAATGCTCGTTTTAATTGCATATCTGGTACGCATGTTAACAAAGGGGGAATACTTTGAAAGTTTGAATAAAATTGTTTTAGCAATATTACACTATATGGTTATTTCATTCCTCCCATATGTAATGCGGTATCAACTAAGAATGTGACGGACATCTGGTGGCTGGATGAAGGAGAAGGAAAGCTGTTATAATAAGGCTTATGTATGCTGATTTTCTGGTGAGTGCAATTTCATTGGGGAGATGTCCCCTGCACGTGGTGATTATCCTTGGTGAAAGAAGCTCTCCACTACAATAGAACACAGCTATTTGAACTTTCCTGGATCTCCTTAATCATTAATGTTTTTTCTTCATGTGTCCGGATCAGCGGGATACATAGCGCTGCTGCAATAAGTGATTAGAGACTTTTTTGGGCATCGGGAGTTCTTTGTTTTCTATGATTTTATTGCCTACATACATTTGTTGATTTCATTTAAGCAGCTGCTTCGTCTACATCATATCTCTCAGTGAATCCTGGCGCAGAGTAGTGGGTGATAGAGGCGGCCATATCTTCCACTTTTTCTCATTTTTTGGTGACATACTTCAAGTATTCGCTCAGAAATAGCAGAACATGCACTTTTCAGTGTAATACCTTAAGTTAGTCACCGCAAAATATGTACAAGTTTGAAATCTATCTCCAAAGTGAGGATGTCTTAAATCTGAAAGCCATCTAAAATGACCATTAGTCTGTTTGATAGATTTTCAAAAACAATTATGAAACTGAATGGGGAAGCAAGTGGTAGCAGATCAGCAATGAAAAAGCAACACTTTGTCAAAGCCATCTATCTTAGAAGAGTTTCAGAAGAATAAATGATACTTTTCTCCTGAGGTTCTCTGTACTTTTATTAGTTTTCAATGGGAAAGCCAATTCACTATATATATATATATATATATATATATATATATATATATATATATATATACATACATACACACACAGTTCCTCACAAAAGTGAGTATACCCCTCACATTATTGTAAAAAGTTTCTTCTGTCTTTTCATGTGACAACACTGAAGAAATGACACTTTGCTACAATGTAAAGTAGTGAGTGTACAGCTTGTATAACAGTGTAAATTTGCTGTCCCCTCAAAATAACTCAACACACAGCCATTAATGTCTAAACCGCTGGCAACAAAAGTGAGTACACCCCTAAGTGAAAATGTCCAAGTTGGGCCCAATTAGTCATTTGCCCTCCAAGGTGTCATGTGACTCATTCGTGTTACAAGGTCTCAGTTGTGTTAAATTTGGTGTTATCTCATATTGGTCACTGGTAATAATTGTTCCTCTACATAAAAATGACCTAGGCTATAAGAAGATTGCCAAGACACTGAAACTGAGCTGCAGCTTGGTGGCATGGAGTTCACCAGAGCTTCACAGGTTTTTACTGGAGTCCTCTTCCACTCCTCCATGATGACATCACGGAGCTGGTAAATGTTAGAGACCTTGTGCTCCCCCACCTTCCATTTGATGATGCCCCACAGATGCTCAATAGGGATTAGGTCTGGAGACATGCTTGGCCAGTCCATCACCTTTACCCTCAGCTTCTTTAGCAAGGCAGTAGTCGACTTGGAGGTGTGTTCGGGGTCGTTATTAAGTTGGAATACTGCCCTGCTGCCCAGTCTCTGAAGAGAGGGGATCATGCTCTGCTTCAGTATGTCACAGTACATGTTGGCATTCATGGTTCCCTGAATGAACTGTAGCTCCCCAGTGTTGGCAGCACTTATGCAGCCCAGACCTTGACAATTCCACCACCATGCATGACCAGGCAAGACACACTTGTCTTTATACTCCTCACCTGGTTGCCACGACACACGCTTTACACCATCTGAACCAAATAAGTTTATCTTGGTCTCATCAGACCACATGACATGGTTCCAGTAAGCCATGTCCTTAGTCTGCTTGTCTTCAGCAAACTGTTTGCGGGCTTTCTTGTGCATCATCTTTAGAAGAGGCTTCCTTCTGTAACAACAGCCATGCAGACCAATTTGATGCAGTGTGTGGCGTATGGTCTGAGCACTGACAGGCTGACCCCCAACCCCTTCAACCTCTACAACAATGCTGGCAGCACTCATGCATCTATTTCCCAAAGACAACCTCTGGATATCAGGCTGAGCACGTGCACTCAACTGCTTTGGTTGACCATGGCGAGGCCTGTTCTGAGTGGAACCTTTCCTGTTAAACCACTGTATGTTCTTGGACATCGTGCGGCAGCTCAGTTTCAGGGTCTTGGCAATCTTCTTATAGCCTAGGCCATCTTTATGTAGAGCAACAATTCTTTTTTTTCAGATCCTCAGAGAGTTCTTTGCCATGAGGTGCCATGTTGAACTTCCAGTGACCAGTATGATAGAGTGAGAGCGAAAACACCAAATTTAACACACCTGCTCCCCATTCACACCTGAGACCTTGCAACACTAACGAGTCACATGACACCAGGGAGGGAAAAGGGCTAATTATGCCCAATTTGGAAATTTTTCACTTAGGGGTGTACTCACTTTACTCACTTTTGTTGACAGCGGTTTAGACATTAATGGCTGTGTGTTGAGTTATTTTGAGGGGACAGCAAATTTACACTGTTATACAAACTGTACACTCACTACTTTACATGTAGCAAAGTGTCATTTCTTCAGTGTTGTCACATTAAAATATATAATAAAATATTTACAAAAATGTGAGGGGTGTATATATATACACATATATATATATATATATATATATATATATATATATATATATATATATATATATATATATATACATATATTAGCGTAGACTAGATATTCCGTGTAGACTCTATATTCAGTCAGTGCAGGCAGTGTAGTATATATAACACAGTACATTGAAGTGGTTAAGGGGAACTCCGTGCCAATTTTTTTTTTAAATGGAGAGGGGGTCCCCCCAAAGTCCATACCAGACCATTATCCGTGCAAGCAGCCATGGCAGGCCAGGAAAGGGGGGGGGACAAGCGAGTGCCCCCCTCCTTCCTGAACCATACCAGGCCACTTGCCCTCCACAATGGGAGGGTGTTTTGGGGTCCCGCAAAGCACCTTGTCCCCATGTTGATGGGGACAGGGGCCTCATCCCCACAACCCTTGCCCGGTGATTGTTGGGGTCTGCGGGCAGGGGGCTCATCGGAATCTGGAAGCCCCCTTTAACAGAGCCCTGCACAGCCACGCCAATCTGCCAACTACTGCTGGGGAGAAGAACTCCCACATGCTGTTGGAAATTAGTGTCTTGTGGGTGGGTGGCAATTTACTTGGTACTATGTTACACCCTAAAAATGGGTATACCCTAACAAGGTATTAAATGTCGACTTAGCCTTAAATTCATACATTTCGGCCAGGCAGAATTAATTGAAGGAATAGTGTGTCCAACCTGGGCTTTCAGGGTGCTTGGCTATAGACGCTTGTCTAGTCCTTGAAAAAAGGTCCAGAATCAAAGGAAAATTAGAAGCACTCAAAAGGTTGTCCAACTGTCAACAACTTTAATAAAAAAATATGTTTAAAATAGGAAAATACATTTTTGAAGTTCCTACCTTCTTGTTCTCTTGAAAAGTGTAAAATACTCTATCAGACAAACCCCTTCTTTTGAGGATCTTGTGCTCAAATACCAGACATTGTCTGATTTTCTGCACCATTGAGTGGAGATTTGCACCTTGGAACAGAAGTCGGTGTCTGCATGGGTGAAGAACTGGTGATAATGATGACTTCAACCTGTTCCTCCCATATTTTCTTCCTGACCCTTGAAAGAATGGGCAGAGGAGAAAACCCATAAGCGAGAGCAAAGTAGTGCTTCTGGCTGGGGGCATCCAACCCATCCGGGAGGTCCCTCTTGTTTAAGAACAAGAATCATGAAAGAAGAGCATTGGCTCTTGTCTCAAAAGTACAGATCTGGGGATCTCCCTTGTACAACTTGTACATCTAGCTCAGAGGCCTTTGTCCCAAAACTTAGAATCCTCTGAGGCAAATGGAAATCTTTACGGGGCATAAACAGAGGTAGATCAGGAATATCAGAAGCACTATCCAAGACCCCTTAGCTCACTCAGACATTAGCTGTAACTCAATGTAGGGTGAAAAACCTCAAACTGTTTATTCAAACACAGGTACACAGGTATACACTCAGGGAACTCCCCCTCCCTTTAATTCAGGGTGGGGTAAAATGTCCAATCAGCAGGGAGAGTTGTTGGAGGAATTCTCCCCTCCCCTCTCTACCTTGCCCCCAATCCACATGCCAGGAACACAAATACAAAACATCCATCCCATAATACATTTCTTCTAAGGCAGACACAACAGAACAATGGGACACAGCCACACCCCAAATGATCCCAGCAAACTGTCCACAACAGCATGAGACAACATACAATATATACATGTATACAATATTCCAGTGTGGCTGTACAGCGAGTCAAAGCATGAATAACATCCTCCTGTCTTAGTGTCGGACCGTTTGCTGTCCCATCCACTACCACAGGAACTCCCTCTTCTGTTAGTTGAGGGCAGATGCTAGCAGCACTCTGCACTCTGCTCCAGCTAACTGTTGGGGAGGGAGGCCGACTGCCCCGGCTTCCTGGAACTCCGCAGTTGTGGCCGATGCTGGGCAGATGTTGGTAGCACTCTGCCCTGTTGCCAACACTTCTGCTGGGTTTCTGTTAGTGGAGACTGCAGGCCCATACACTGACACCAGATCAAGCTGCAGTTGTGAGGTGCCGATTGCATCCTCTCCTTGGATCCTGATCTGCTGCTCGGGAGTGACTGTCATGCTGGGCCTCCAGAACTGCCGCAGTTGTGGGGCAGAGGTCTTGGACCCTCTGTCCAGTTGTCAGCGCTTCAGCTGGGTTGGTGTCATCATTCTGTGGTGCCGTCTGCTGCTGGAACTTCCTTTCTCTGGTATTGTCTCCCAGGTGCACAAACCCTTGTTGGGGAGGGGGAATGGCTGACTCCCCTACCTGCATCCCAGAAATCCACTGGGTAAGAGGAATCATCACCTCCTCAGAGTAGAGCTGGGGGTTCGCTAGGTGGTTTCTCCTCTACAGAAAAGTCAATTAAATCACTAGTCTCTAGAATTGCTTAAAATCCAGGGCACATGCTGGTGACACTTGGCCCAGTGTCAGCATTTGAGCAGGTGACGCATAATCTATAACATCCTCTGATGAAAATTAAGTCCATACATTCTGTAATCTGTGGCTGGAGAGATGAGCCGACTGCTTCATCTCTCGTACCCTCAGCTGGCTGCTGAACAGACGCATTCCTCCATTCAAGAGCATCCCGTGCAGAAACAGGATCGTCAAGGTCAGTCAGCACTTGCTGCATCCACCATAAGAGCTCTGCTTCCATATCTGGAGTTGGAGGTGAGCAACGCACACTGTTACTCTGCCCCATTGCCAATACTTCAGCTGTGATTTCAGGACTATCAGCTGGTATTTCTGCATAGTCCCAGGCAAAGGGAGCCCCGCCCTGCTGCTGAGCAGAGTCTAGCAGCTGTCTGTAGGCGATCTCCAGCTCCCATTCCTGAACGGCCAGAAACTCCAAATCTTCCTGTGCCAAAAGCACTTCCGAGACATTCAGTCTTCGCTCTCTGAAATCCATGATTTCCTCCAAACGCCACTCCAGATCACTCCCAAAGTCAGGGTCCTTGGACAGCCTCCAGTACAACAGTCCCAGGCCACCCTAGTCAAAGCCTTCCATGGGGCTGTCATTTGCTGTCCACAGGCACACTTGGACTACATACCACTGGAGGGCTCTGTAGCTCTCGTCCAACCGCATCTCTTCCCGGATCAGCCTGCTTAACTCAGCTGTCCACTCCTGGTTCGGTTGTTCCCCCAATAACAGCATTCACACTTCATATTGCGACCAGTACCTTACATGGACAGAGGGGAGACTTTTTCCCTGGTGGTGCTGCTTGCAAGCTAGCGCCTTCTTCCAGAGTTGTAGGCAGACAGAATCATACCATCCCAGCAGGACCTGCACTGATACTGGTCCTCTGTGCTGTATCTGCATCTCTCGCAACCTCCTTTGGAATGCCTCTTCCATGACGGCTGGTATCTGTATCTCTCCTCTCCTGCTATCTGGACCTTGGATCCAGGTGGTGGTTTGGATGTGTTCACAGCAAGGAAGCACGATCCCACCACTGCCAACCAATTGTGATGGACCCCCGTACTTGATAGGACTACGTCCACTGTAAATGCTTCCCTTGTCCAGAACCAGCACTATCCAAGACCCCTTAGCTCACCCAGACATTAGCCGTAACTCAATGTAGGGTGAAAAACCTCAAACTGTTTATTCAAACACAGGTATACACTCAGGGAACAACTCCTTTGATTCAGGGTGGGGTAAAATGTCCAATCAGCAGGGATAGTTGTTGGAGGAATTCGCCCCTCCCCCTCCACATGCCAGGAACACGAATTCAAAACATTCTTCCCATAATACATTTCTCCTAAGACAGACAGACACAACAGAACAATGGGACACAGCCACACTCCAAATGATCCCAGCAAACAGTCCACAACAGCATGAGACAACATACAATATATACATAAATACAATATTTCAGTGTAGCTGTACAGCGAGTCTGACTAGCACAGATCAGACTGGGGTTCTCGGTCACCCTGTGCCCCTGATAGGCACAGGGTGATTTACACTTAGGTGGGGCCGGGGGAGCCGGACCAGGAGCCTCCAGCGCTCTTCAAGGTAAGTTTGTCTCCAGAAGCCCCCCACCCAAAGTGCCTCCCGTCACAATAACCTCTTAATTTCCTCTAGGACCCCTTACATTTGGTCTTCAACAGATATCGGGGTGACTTTAGGCTCTTTTTTTTTTCACTAAAATGGTCTCTATTAATTCCTCAGTCTCATCCCCAGCACACATCAACTTTTTTGTTCTTTTGCCACCTTCTGCACCAGCCCCCTCTTCAACCTCTTGAGATTTATTGCTACAATCTCCAATATTATGTGCTTCATCCAAGAGAGATCATTTAGGTGACTGGGGAAACAGAGACCTATGGGGTAACTGAGAAGAAGTTGGCATAAGAGCTCTCACCAAGCTCTAAATCTCTGCCTTTCAAAACTCCAATAATTGATGCGTGGTAGAAGGCTATTTTTCCACAACTATGGTGGCCTTGCATTTACTACATGAAAGAATGAATCAGATAGTCCAGCATTGGAAATGGCATATTTTTTCTCCTTGGCTTAGCCCTCTTTGCAAGTTTTGAGGAAGATTTTGAATGTTACTTTTCTTTTAAAATATATTTTTATTGCAGTTTTGCGACATACAGACATAAAACAAAGGGCACAAACAAAAACTACAACACCGATAACAGAATGCTCCTAATCCAGCATATCATGAAAATTCAGGCAGTGTGCAATAATAAACTAGATATGACCAGACTAGATATGCCAGTGGATATAAACATCAACAGAGGAGTAAGCGGTACGGTTTTTAAACATCCTGGGCATAACAGAAGTTCCTGTTTATTACAACACTCACATGGTGAACCCGTCATGGTAGTACAGGGGAAAGGGTCAGTGGGCTCTTCCCCATATTTTGTGGAATGCTTTAGTCCTCTTACAGATGTCAAAGGTAAGTTTATATAGATCATTGACAAGTTTCAGCCACATATTCTGCGTTGGGGTCTCTGACCCTTTCCATGTCAGCAGGAGGGATTCATCGCATAGAAATAGAGGATGCAAAGTAGTCCCTTAGCCAGAGGCTGGACAGAGAGGTCACCAAATATGCACAGCAGACAGTTTTTATGGTGCACTATATTTGGCAAACCCAGTGCAGAAGATATAAAGGAACCTATGTCAACCCAGAAGTGGTGTAGAGGGGGATAGTCGCATCGTATACAGTCTAGCAGGGGTGAGGTGTGAATGATGGAAAATTTTTTGTGAAATCACCCTGTCCCTCGAAGAGATCACAGAGATTTTGATTGTATCAACTGAACTCAGACCAATCCTCTTCTGTGATAGAGATATCAAAGGAGGCCCACCTCTTGAGCGCTCCAAAACCCAGGGTTAGTGCCAGTCATGAGAGTGGCGTAATACGTGGCTATAAGTTTCGTCTGGTCCGGGTCTCTCAGAAGTTTTTCCAGGTCAGGTGTCTTAATAGGACTGAGCAGAGAACCAAACTGAGTATGTATAGTATGTCTGAGTTGGTAATAGTAAAATAGGTAAGTCGATGGGATGTCAAAGTCTGTCTGTAGTTGAGAAGAGGATTTAAAACCCTGTGGGGTATATAAATAACATAGGTATTTCACTCCGTTTAATGTCCATCTGATGGGGTCAGGTATAGAACATAACTCCTTAAGGTTAGGGTTGAACCACAAGGGACTGCTGGGGAAGATCTTCCATGAATCAGTGGACATTTTCGCAACTATCGTTCAGGATAGGGAGAGGGAGGTTTGGATTATCGACATGCCCTGTCCATGTGGTGTGCATTCCCTAAAGAAAATGTTGTGGAGTGTCTCAAATGAGGAAACCATGGCTACCTCAGTAGTGGAGCAGGCATTATCACAGTTAGGGTGGAGCCAATCATGAATGTTAACCAGCTGGGATGCTAGGTAGTAAAGGCAGAAGTTAGGGAATGCCAGACCTGCCATATGTGAGGGGAGGCGCAGGGCTTCTAGCGCAACTCTACGGAACTGCCCATTCCAAAGGAATGCAATACAGATGGGGTCAATGCTTTTAAAAATGGATTTGGGAATTTTGCAAGGTGAATTAGCCATAACATACAGTAGTTTAGGTAAGTAAATCATTTTAAGGACATTGGCTCTCCCCATGAGATCCAGGGGCAGATCTTTCCACTGTCTGGTCTAGCTGTAGCAATAGGGGACGTAGATTATTGGCAATATAGCAAAATCGTGGTAACTGAACTATAACCCCTAGATATCAAAAAGAGGTAGCCACTTGCTGTTTAGAGTTTGAGTGAATCAGTGGGAGTACAGTTTGATCTAGTGGAAATAGGATAGATTTATCCCAGATCACCCGGAATCTGGAATAGTCACCAAACGTGTTAACTTCGGACAAGAGGTTATCAAGAGATGTATGAGGGTCCGCCAGATAGACTAAAGTATTGTCAGAATAGAGGGATATACGCTCTTCAATGTTATTTATTGGAAGACCCTTAAAAATCGGAGAGCTATGGATCCTTACAGCAAGAGGCTCCATAGCCAAAGCAAACAGGAGGGGCAATAAGGGACACCCCTGCCTGGTGCCTCTAGTAATCGGAAAGGGCTCAGTGACCTGAGAGTTAATTCTCAGTCGGGCAAGCGGTGATGTGTAGAGTAGCTGTATCCACACACTACAAGTCGAGGGCCAAAACCATACAGTTGCAATACCCAAAATAGATAAGGCCACTCTACACTATCCAAGGCTTTACAAGTGTCACAATCACATGGGTAGAGGTACAGTCATGGGGATAGGTTAAATTGTGGAACAATTTACAAATATTCATTCTGGTTGAATGGCCTGGTATAAATCCCCCTTGATCACTCCCAACCAATTTCGCAATAATCCCATTTAGACAATTGGCCAGGATCTTGGCCAGAATTAAACCATCCACATTAATGAGAGAGATAGGTCTATAAGAGTCACATTTGAGCGGATCTTTACGTGGTTTGAGTAGCAAAATAATTAAAGCCTCTCTCATAGAAGGAGGGAGCACTCCATCTTTCAGGGCCTCATTATATGTATTGAGTAAGATGGGACTCAAGAGGTGTCGAAATTGTGCATACCATTCAGCTGGAAAGCCATCCAAGCCGGCGTCTCATGAGTCGGGAGCTGCAAAATTGCCAGGGAGAGCTCCTCAACAGAGAAAGATTTATCCAATTCAGTCTGGTCTTGGTCAGAAAGTCGAGGAAGCACCGCCTGGGTCAAGTAGTCGTCCAATTGGGCATCGGAGTAGTGGGCCCTAGTAGTGTATAAATCACGATAGAAGGCGAGGAAGGCATCTGTTATATCCTATCGCTAACTGTATCCTGAGAAGTTAGAATCCTAGGAATAGAGATGGGAGTATGGTCCGGCCTAGTTAGATATGCAAGTAGGCGACCCGCCTTATTGCCGGGCGGCAAGTGGTTAATATTACTCATAAATATTTTACCACTTCTTGTACCTGGATTATCATATACAGAGACACTAACAACAGCAATTATTTCTATACGTGTACCACCGTTTATACTTTATGTCTAAAACTCTATGTATGTCAAATTCACGGCAGACTATTTTTATGAAAAACATGTAGAATATTCTGAATTTAAACTTAAAACCAAACATTTTATATACTGCAATTCAGCTTACTAGTCCTTGCTGGCTGCATTCATTTTCTCTTTTTTCGAGTATCTTTGCTTTATTTTTACCTGTTAATCCTGCAAATAATGCAATTCCTGTCCCTAAGTGGCTTCGTCACTCCTCCACTGTAGCAATGGAGGGAGCTATGATTGTCACCCTAGGCATTGCAGGTATGGGCTACAAACACATCCAGCTCACTCCATCTCCATTACATGAGGGCAGGACAACTGGTAGTTTACAAAAGATAGCTAGAAAGTAAGATATTCTTTGGTGCAGCTCACAGAAAGTGACAAGGACACTGCATTTCTGGAAGGATCAACAAGTATTTCTGTACTTCCTGAAAATGATCTTCGCTTGGGAAAAAAATAAAGATTAATGCAGCCATCACATCCAGTTCCAAGTGAGCTACAACATATTACATGTTTGTTCTTGGGTTTAGTTATCCTTTAAAATATAGCGGAGTTCCGGGTGCGCACTGGGCATGCGTAAGTCACACTGCTCTCTCCGAGTGGACAGGCAATCTTTTGGGACCTGTGACGTGTCCCAGAAAATTGCCGAGAGGGAGGGGCCGCCTATGGGGAGAGGAGGAGTCGCCTAGGCAGCCGTAGTCGGAAGTAGTAAGTGGGACAGGAAGTCCCACTCAAAACTAGTCACCCACCCCCCCCCCCAAAAAAAATTACATGCCAAATGTGGTATGTAAGGGGGCGAGGAGTGCTTAAAGCGGAAGTTCCACTTTTGAGTGGAACTCCACTATAAGCTTTTATCGCCTACATACTGTATCTGACTGGCTTTCCTCAGAGTATCAATTTGTTGTAATATCTCTTGCAAATAAAGAAAAACCCACCATATAAGGACATTCTCATAATGGTCATCACATAGAAAACAACACTGTTCCATGTGCTTTGAAGACTTGCCTACATTCCCAGTTTTACCTGTCTAGCTCTGTGATTTGTTATGCCTGAGAACCATTAAGAAAAAGCAGAAATGTTTACTCTGTGCTGGTCAGAGGTTACACACTGCATCACATATTGCCTTTTTGTACAGAATTTTAATGAACTAGGAATGGGCTTACTCTGCAATGTTTAGGAGTGAAGAAAACATCTTATCAGTGAACACTATATACCTTGTTGCAGCTGTGAAATATTCATGAGCCTTGGACACGAGACAACATTTAAGGCAGTTACTGGATTGTTCTAATGAGGAATCCTGCTGCTGTTCACAGTTCTTAAAGCAAACATGGTACACAGCAGATTCCATGAAATAAGCATCCAGTTGAGAAAGAAAAATGCTGTAGCATTCTAATGTATTTTCCATGTTGAGACTAAGTAAATGTACAGATGTGAATGAGATAAGTTTATCAAAGCTTGACATACAGTATCAAGGTATTTGACCGGAGGGTTCACGAATTTGTAGACACCTAGATTTATTGGAAAGCTAATCTCAGTTAAAACCTACCTGGCAGCCTGCCTCATTCAGTGTGCTAGACTTTCATAGAAATAAAGAGTACAAAAGTGCAATTAACTACAGAACTCAAACAGCTCTTCGTTGTTGATGGCCTACACAAAGGGCTGCTTAACTGGACCCTAGGAAGTTAGCTTAAACCTTCACTTTAAATCACAGAAGAGAAAGTGCTCATTTGAAAGATTTTACTACCCATATCATTTTTTTACTTTCACTTTGTCCATCACACATTAAAAAAAATAAAAATTCACCTTCACAATGTGGATGAAATATATGTACAGTGCAAGTTCAACCTAAGTCCTAAACAATTTTTAAGTCTCTTAGTTTTTCAGAAATAATCAGTGCAACATTTTTCATCAGTGAAATAACCGATTAATAGATTAAAGCTCAACTGCAGGCAGATAATAAAAAAACAGAAATGAATGGAGTAACATTCATTAAAATAATTTAATGTAATTTTAATTCAACTAGTGGCAATACAATGATTGCTTTTGATTTTGAACTCTTGTATAAATTCTGTATTGCATCAGTTAGACTGGGCCAGCACTTTCCAATCAATCTCTGTTGCAGTGTAAAGTGCTGGCAATAAACATGTAGATTACCATGCACATAGACATTTTGACCACTTAAAAATACTGGGTTATTGAGTTTGTGCTAGGCCTAAATAGTCTCTATTAGTATATTTTTAACTATCTGCTTTCATACTGACGTAAACCTGATCAGTTTAAAAAGATAGCTTTTGATATTGCTGAAACTGGTGTAAACTGATAACTTGCTGTGCTCACTGTTATCAATTACATTGCTACAAATTGGACTACAAAACCATGCTTCCTCTATGTTATGCACAATAGGAGAGGGGTGGGGTTCTGTAGTCCTAGATTGGGGATAGTGATTGTTGTCACCCTAGGACAGGAAGTGTGTTACTGGCAGAATCACCAAGTAAAAACAAAGGAAGAAAAGATTTAAAAGAAAACTAATGCAGTTACAGCATCTAAGGATCGGTAAGCTGCAATATAATATTTTGGGGGGGGTTAAATTATTATATTATTAATTATAGAATTTTACAAAATGTTTCTAAGGAGTGTTATACAAAATAACCAACATTTTACATAACAGAAATAAATACTTGTCTGGTAGAGGACAGGTCTTTTAATTCCTGCCTATTTTAAAAGGATCTGTCCAGAAAGCACTGTCTACTAAAGAAAGGGATGCTGGCTCTCTTTTCTCTCAGAAAATGTCAGCTCTTCCCAGAGAACTATTTGCAGATCATTTAACAACTCTGTACTTCTAAATAGTGCAGTTGCACTGCAAAAAGTTAGGAGGGTGTAAAAGACAGCAACTGTGACAGACCCAACTGGTACAGAGGCTTTTGAAGGGGACTAGGGGCAAACCTCCTACCCACTGATTATGGCCAATGGAGGAGACCAGGGATTTTGTCTGCTTCTTATGGTCAGAGCATGGTAAAGAGCTCTGTTCAGCCTCTGATCCCATGGAGAGAGGAGATCATTTTCCAGTGATGGGCAACAACATGATAAATGCTGAGAGCGAGGCTTGGAGTAATTCTCTGAATCAGGACAATAAAGCGCTTCCCTTCTGGAGTAGATGGAAAGGTGTAATATTAATCTTGTACAGGTTAATGGTCAGAAAAAATATGGTGGCCCTCCTGCAGACTTGCAGAAGCCCCTCCACTTGGGACAGAAATATTTATTAACAATATCCCTCAAGAAATCTATGAAGATAAATGAATTCCACCTTTTCAGACTGCTGGATCATTGTATGAATTTTGTCTCATAGACTGTTGTAGACTGATGCCAGACAGTCTGAGATGGGGTGGGATCCCCAATTAATCAAAGCATTGTCCCGGTGACTAGTTGTTAATTAGCTTCCTGTTTATTTAGATTATGGTTTATGTTAGCTGTTCTTTAGATGTACTAATGAAATTATTGTTTACAGTTTGCACTGTTTAGGATAATGTGATCAGGCTCTTATCTGATTTTGTGTGGTATATATTCTGTGTGAACTTACAATAAAGTCAGTTCCAGTTTGCACCTAAGCTAGTGTCATCCAGCTCTTGGGCGCAATGCTCAGTTACAATACCTGGTCCCTGGTTCCAGAGTGGAGAAAGCTGTATACTGGCGGAGGCACCCAAGCGGTCCATCACAGCAACATTGCACTGCTTTCTTTTAATATAGTTGAACTCCAGACAGCTATTTTTTTTTTATCAAGAACCATTAAGCATATATAAAATACTACCATCATAAAAATGTTTACATTCCTATAATAGCCTGCACAATGGAACACAGAGTGAGATAGTGAGAACCAGAATGGTGAGAAAGTCAGTCTCTACTGCTTTGCACAAAGCTGTCAATGCTCTCAACCTAAGTGTAGGTGCTCGGCAGGAGAGGAGTAGACAGAGATCCGCATGCAGTGGAAGGGAGGTGACCAAGAAACTAGACATCCATTGAATGGTTCCGTACCAATGCTAAAATTTTCATGGGAAAGGGTGTCACAAAAAATGCTACCCTCACACACCTCCATGTGATATTGTCTTTTTCTATGCAGGTCAATTACTCACTAAAGATTAAAACTTTTTATTCTCCTCTATTATGAGGAAGTCTCGTTCAAGTTATTGAAATCTACTGCATACACCAGTAACAAACTTTCTATAGAATATTTTCTTTGTTAACTTTTATTTTGTACAATATGACAAAGCCAAAAGCTCTATTTAGCAATAACAAAAATCAACTACAGCATAATCTGTTGATGTTATATTCAAACCACAATTCAACCCAACACAATGGCAGGACTTCACTCACTTCTGAAATCATTTTGAGAATTGCCAACAAATCTACTACATAATACAATAAATAAGTTCTATTGTGCCAGCAAATTGCAAGTATATTTGTAAAGCTTAATGCTTATGTTAAAAAACACCCAACGTGTACAGCAATAAATCAAAACCTGACCTAACCACCCACCAGTAAGATTTACCCCAAGTGAACTTTGAAGCAGCAAACTGTGGAGAAGGTGTAGAATATTAAACTGCATATATAAAGTGTCTACAATAGTAAGTGCATAAAAATACAACATTTATAGACAGTTCACCCTGCAAATGTAATAAAATGTGGACTGAAAAAAATAACATGTTTAAGCAGTACTGTGTAAAATCCTAAGGCTTAAAAAACAACAATAAGCCTTATTTAAACAGTGACGGCTGTAATTTTTTATGTTGTTATAAACATGGGAAAGATTACTAAAACATGGAGATCCAGCTTCAAATGGTCATTAAATGTGACCAAATCCGGTAAACACACTGTCAGCAATTAAATCACATGCCACTTTATAATTATGTAGCTTAAAGGTTTGCCATTTTTCTCAAAATTATTTTTAACTACAGTACATAAATATATAACTAATACATAATTATGTATCATATACAAGTCATCTATAATGAAATACATGTTTTTCCCTGAGACTAGAGACGATCTGTAGGTAAAGAGAAAGCATTCTTTGTTTTATTATTCATTGACACACCTAGTGACTATAAAATTTGGGGGGAAAGGTACTAATTTATTTCAAGCACTTGCCAAATAATTCAATAAAAATAATTTATTTATAAAAACACCACACCTTTCCTTTGGGTTTTAGCTGGTGGCAAACTAATAGTCTGGGTACTTGAAAATTACTAAATCATTGCATCTTGATTTAAGAGACTGAAACTTGGCACTTACTTTGCCGAAATATTCAAGAATGTGAAAACCAGGTGGCAGTTGGGTAGAGACTTGGATTTCCCTTTTCAGGTACTGTTCTAATGTAGCAGCAAGGTGCCCCAGGCCTTCTTTCATTTCTTTGTTAAGTTCTTTGAAATCTGAAAGTATACCAGGGTGGGGAAAAGAAGTAGGAGGTAATAAAAGGTGGGCCATCGAGTGGGAGGAAATTAATATATCTTCAACATACACAGTAGGCTTAAAAATGTGGAAACAAAATAAATCACTTGTTCTGCCTATGCCGCACAGACATAAAATATTTCACATCACACAGGTGTTTGAAAATAATTTACCTGTGATACGAGTTTTCAGGAATAAAACAGATGTTAAAACAGATGTCAAATGTCAAATGACTAAAGGATTTTACAACACATATTTTTCTTCAAAAATGTCGACATTATGAAACCTATTAATTGTGTCTGTTATTCATGCTTCACTATTCAGTAGTTTAATACTACTGAAACTGCCTGTGTTGCCATGAATTCAACCAGATATCAAAGCAGATTACATTATTTTAGTTTAGATCATTACAACTCACTGAATTAAAAATCGTGACATAAAAAAAAACAAGGTAATAATGACAGTCAAACTGGCTTTATGCACAAAAAAATCAGATGCCCCTACACCAAAGGTTCAAGAAGATTGATTCCTATTAGTTTCCTTAGTTTCACTGCAAAAATTAAACAAACAGCAACAATTGGGATTTGTATTAATTTCCAACTGGAAACAATTGGGGCTCTTGTATGATATCTGCACCAAAATACTGGGGCTTTTGCATCTTCTCAATGTTGCAAATAGATTCCCAGGCTTTTACGTAGGGTCTAGGGATACCCTGCAATCTTCACCCACCGTTGAGCTCAGGAAACAGATGGTCTTCGTCTCCAGTAGTGTCGCAGTGCCAAGGGTCACTGTGCCAATCACCATTACTCAATGTGTTGTCGTGGGTCTGGCCTTAGGGCATAGCACTAGGGGTACTCACAGGCACAGTCTCCCAAGCCAGAGCACCCTACCGAGTGTAGTTCTACTTTCCCTACCTGCAATGCAGCAGCCATTTAGATCAGGACAAGCTGAAGCTGGTAGTATCTCTTCTCCATTGGGAGTCAGTGAGGCGGTCACCAAAAACAGCAGGTCTTGATCAGACTTGGGTATATAATCCCACAAGAAAACGTAGGGGGAGCTACATCCACCTTAGAATCAATAGTCTATAATGGAAGCAACAGCTACCACCTCTGTCTCCACATGTCTCCCCCTCTCCACTTCCCCCTCCTGGCAACTCCTCCCAGCCAATCACTGTCCATCCTCATCCATATGGCTCACTTAAGATGGCTGTTCCCACAGTGAAAGACACTCCATATCTGAGCATTATTCATGGTCTCCCCCATGATGGCCCCCACCACTTGGTCTTCAGCAAGATGGCCAACGCAGCTCCATATTGAAGACAATTTCACTTTCAACTCTGTCCATACTGCAGTAGGCAGAGGATTGCGCTACAGCAAAAGAAAAACATTTTGCAGCACCAAACAGCCACAGTCCAGGCTATGTGTTTTTCTAATTTATGTTATACTGTTAATTTAAGAAAAAGAAATGTGTTCCTATTTCCCCATGTTAATAGCCTGGTTCACTAGGTTGATATTCCCATAGCAATGGAGACGTGAGTGTGCAGCCCCCTTGCCATTCTGCTACTAGCCCACATACCCTTCAGCCTCCTCCAAATAGGGTTAACCCTCTCAAAACACCAATGCCCAGAAGAAGTGATGAAACCCGTTTAGAACATTTTTAAATAAAATTTTATGTTTTTTAGAAAAACATGTAGACATTATGACAGCAGGAAAAAATGTGCAGGAGAGGAGTGTGGAAGGTAAGATGACAGTCAGTATTTGTTGGAGAGGAGTGTGTAGGGTATGATGATCGGCAGTTTGTGTTAGAGAGAGAATTACAAAAGGCAGGACAGCAGGCAGCATGACACACCTAAATAATGACTGTTTTCACCAAGGGGGTGAATACATTTTATAGGCACCACCCCATAATGTACAACCTGCTTATTTGTGTAGCATAGACATTTGCTGCTACTCCTAAACAAGTTAGGTAGAGATGTCTGATGAAAAGGTTGTTTACATTTCAAAATGTTGAAAAACACCTTTTTTTTAAACAGAAATATAAAAATGCAATCTAAAATCAATACAGGGATAAACTGCAGTCCTGTATCTGAGCATAAATCTGCAAATATGTAACTGCAATTAACTGAAATTTGAAAATATAAAATTAGTACACAAATTGTAATTAGAAGCACATGGCATAGATTTCTCTTAAATCTGTTTCCAGCAGACATGAGGTAAAATCAATCACATACAAGTAAATGTCTTACATTAAGATTTCTCTAAGAGAAGGAGATTGTCATGTTTAGCATTGAAAAGCTGGCCAAATATTTTGCCCTACATTAGCTATGTACACCTTTTTTAATATTAAACGCTGATTTTTTTTTTTTGTTTAGCTTAATTAGTACAGATAGGGAAACCCAAGCAGTTTATTTCACAACTGAAATACATATGAGATGTTTTACCAGCTAAAAAAAAAACAACTGTAATTCTGTTCAGCAGTCCTGTAATTACATCTTTCAAGCAGCACAATCTGGTCCTGGACCTGACCAAAAACTAGACACTAGTGATGAGCTAAACCCCCCCCCCCAGTTTAGTTCGTACCAGAACCCCTTACATGTAAAAAGTTTGAGCCCGACCCGCAAACTCTATTAAAGTCTATGGGAAAAAAACTTGAAAATCAGAAGTCCCCATTTTGAAGGCTTATATGCAAGTTATTGGCCATAAAAAGGGGTATGGGGGCCCAGGTACTGCCCTCGGGGACATGTATCAATGCAAAAAAAAATTTTTACAAAAGATCGTTTTTGCAGGAGCAGGGTTTTTAACCACTTAAGGAACAAGCCTCTTTTTTAGATGTGTTGTTTACAAGTTAAAAACAGTTTTTTTTGCTAGATTTACTTACTTTAATTACTTAGAACCCCCAAACATTATACATTTTTTTTTCTAACACCCTAGAGAATAAAATGGCGGTCGTTGCAATACTTTCTGTCACACCGTATTTGCGCACTTTAAAAAAAAAAAAAAATACACTTTTTTTAATTAAAATATAAGACAACAGTAAAGTTAGCCCAATTTTTTTAATTGTGAAAGATAATGTTTCGCTGAGTAAATTGATACCCAACATGTCACACTTCAAAATTGGGCCCGCTCGTGGAATGGCGACAAACTTTTACCCTTAAAAATCTCCATAGGCGACGTTTAAAAAATTCTACAGGTTGCATGTTTTGAGTTACAGAGGAGGTCTAGGGCTTGAATTATTGCTCTCGATTTACTAATCGCGCCGATACCTCACATGTGTAGTTTAAACACCTTTTTCATATGCGGGTGCAACGTACGTATGCGTTCGCTTCTCCACGTGAGCTCATCGGAACGGGGCGCGTTTAATTTTTTTTTTTCTTATTTATTTTACCTTTTATTTTTACACCCGTTTTTTTTTTTTTAAATCTGTTTTTGTCACTTTTATTTCTATTACAAGGAATGTAAACATCCCTTGTAATAGAAAAAAAACATGACATGACCTCTTAAATATGAGATCTGTGGTCAAAAAAAACCTCAGATCTCATATTTAGACTAAAATGCAATTTAAAAAAAAAAATGTCATTAAAAAAAAAGATTTAAAAAAAACGGCCCTTTATGAGCTATGGGAGGAAGTGACGTTTTGAGGTCGCTTTCGCCCTGCAATGTCATGGAGATGGGTGGGGGCCATCTTCCCCTCACTCGTCTCCATGCACAGCCCTGAGAAGGACCGGATCGCCTCCACCACTGCCGACAGCTCCGGTAAGCAGTGGAGGGCACCTGAGCTAGGTGGGAGGGGGGCCCTCTCCCGCCGCCGATAAAAGCGATCTCACGGCAAACCTGCCACAGAAACCACTTCTATCTTGTAGCCGACCGTCGGCCGAACACGGGGATACCGGGGTTATGGCAGCTAGCTGCTGCCATAACAACAATATCCGTCCTCAAAGTGAGGACGTATATTGGCATTCGGCGGTCGGTAAGTGGTTAATGATACTTAAAATGAAAACAAAAAAAATTAAAAATTTCTTTAAATATAGTACCTGGGAGGTCCGCTTAGTCTGCTTGTAGTGGCACATTTGTACCATGTATAGAACCTGCTGCAGCAAAACTGACATATATAAAGAAAAAAAATTGAAGGGAACCCCCACGCCAAATTATTCAAGCATGCAGCCTGGCAGGCCAGGAAAGGGGGGGGGGGGGGCGAGTGGAGAATGTACCCCATACTCATTCACATAGGGGGAGTGGAATCTGGGGGCCCAAAGGCACCCCCCTAATGTTGAGGGCATGTGGCCTTTTATGGTTCGGAGGGGGGGGGGGGCGCTCGCTCACTGGCCTGCCAAGCTGCATGCTCGGAAGAGGGTCTGGTATGAATTTTGGGATAGACTCCACGCCATTTTTTATGTTAAGTTTGGGCGTGGGGGTTCCTCTCAAAATCCATACCAGACCCAAAGGGTATGGGTATTTATTATCTATTGCCGGCAAATTCAGCAATGTTTTTTTTTTTCATTCAGCTGTCAGCGGAGAAGCCTGCTGACAGCTGATGACTCTGTTTTAAGGACGCAGCGACCGATTTCCCGACCCCGCTCCTTAATCTCGGTGGGTAAATATTCCGCCGAGCGCATTGACAATTCGGGTGTTCAGCGAACACCCGAACAGGCGATGTTCGGGCCGAACTTATGCTCAGCTGAACTGCTTGCCCATCCCTACTGGACACCATTTAAGCAATCCAGAACCCACATCAAGTCTATTCATTGAAGAATAAAGAATCAGAAATACATGATAAGCATATTCAGTGCTGGACTGAAAAAAAGCAGTAAGCAAAGCAGTAAAACGCTGACTGTCTCTTAAAGCTTGATTGGTCTGTTCATCAATGTAAGAGGTCTCTTGTGTAACTGACCATAAATGTAAGAGGCCCTTCTCTGCTGGCCAGCAATGTATCAGGGACTCTTCTCTGCTGGCCAGCAATGTATGGGCCACTTTTCTAATGGCACTTACATTGATGATAATACAAAAAGTGTCCCCAATATAGATGGTCAGTGGAGAAAGGTCCACTTTACACTGGTGACTTTTGCACCAACCACCAATGTAAGGGGGCATGTCTTCACTGACCATCAATGCAAGTGAAATATACAAGTTTTACTGTCTGCTTCCCTCTCCTGGTTATTATTATTATTTATTTGCTTTAAGGACTAGTTTACACTAGTACAATTTAAGATGTGATTTGAGTTGCACATGGAAATCACATTGTTTTTTTTGGTGTCCATTTACATCAATGTGACTCAACATGGAGCAATTTTTAAATTGGTTCCTGTACTACTTTGCTATGATTCCAGTAAGATTTTGGCCCCATGGAAAATACAAACCTTATCAAAGTTCCATCCAAATTGCATCCAAGTTGCATCCACATAATCACACTAAAAGTTGGATGAAAATCCAACCCCAGCAGTGTGAACCTAGCATAAATGTCATGGCTATATCTACAATTTACTGATTACTGGCAACATTGTGTACTGTGAGCTGTAGATATAATAATTTTTAGCAGGGGTTTCTCAGACCTAAAAATTATTTCAGGGATTCCTCAGAGTTAAAAATATTGGGAAAAACTGTTCTACTGAGAGGATAACACAGTGGGATGAATTGAGAGTCCACATCTAGAGGGATGATGTGACCGTTGCATGCCATCCTAACAGATGTAGTTACTGATTCCTCTGTATGCTTGAGCTTTGCACACTGAAATAGTATGCAACCAGATGGCCAGAGTGAAGGGGGCATAAGAAACAGCTAATCTATCCTCTGTCACTGCCCTTTTTTTTTTCCTCCATGGTTCACATTCTATCTTGGGCAAAAAGACATCGATGAACAAAAAGAAGAACAATCTCTTAGCTGTGAGTTGCTGTTGGGCAAACAAGAACATGTAATCTGAAAACTGCATTGGCAAATCTAACAAAACCTGTACACTATAGAAATATGGTATTGTAGTTGGAGAGTGCATTGGTTATAGTAGGAGAAAACAGATGAGATAACAGGAACCTCTGTGAAGCAAAAAAATTATGGGAAAATTAGAAAGAATAATTAAATTATACAAATATATAGTTTACCAAATTATGTCTAACCCCAACTTCCTGAGAGTTGCTTGAAATAAATAACGAAGACCAAAATAAAGAAGACGGTGGCTGGTGATGTAAAGCTGCGGAGTATGGACCTTGCACAGCTGGAAGAGTCAAATGCTCCACAAATCCACAGCAAACTCCATTTAAAGAATGTTTGTAGATGTGCCTTTGCTTGCTTCAGAACTGCTGTTTTTTCCCCCCATAAAAGCCAATGGGAATGCAAAATCAAGTGGAGGCAACGGAAATGGAGCTAAGTTGTAACACTAATATATAGTGCATTCTACTAAACACATTCATACATACACTTCAATGCACACTCCTGTGAACGTTCACTCTTGTGGCTATGTGCATGCATCTTAAATAGTAAAACAAAATTAGCATACATTTATTCCCAAGTGCCAGACTGGATTACAAGGTTAGTGTTTGTGGAGAAAAATATCAATCAATGTAGAAACGGACTTACGAGATTGTAGATCATTTATGGAATACAAATCTCCGGAACCACAATCTGGTTGTTCAAGCTACGAAAAATAAGAGAAAGAAAATATAACAAAATAATCAATATTGACAATAAATAGCACCATCAACATTAGTACCCCCTTAAAGTGACCCTGTCTCCTCACAGAAAGTTCCCCTTAAGACCTGTTATATGCAAAGAAGAAAGTGAATACTTACCTCACCTGCCATATGTGTCACTGAACACCAGTAATGGCCTGATAAAGTCTTCCAGGAGTGTCTGCATTGTTCTGTCCCTGCAATTTCCTTCCCCACTACTGTGTTCTGTAGTGACAGGAGGAACCGACTCCCATTGGCATGAACAGATAAAGGACTATAATTATTTGCTGAAAAACAGGCAAATCACAAAATACACAGTTGATCTATGTAAGTTTATAGATGCTATTTTTCATGGCACAGGGTATGTATTTTCTGTCCATCTTGTCCAATGCAAAGCACTCTTTGAATTGGGAATGGGCAGATGAATGTGGGAACTGATAGTATGGCTTCTATGAATGGAGCAGGGGGGCAGAAAGGGAAGGCATAGTCAGCACTTGACAAGTGCCTGTCACAAGCACAGCCACTCATATTAACCCCTACAGAAGCAGATGATCACAGGTGTGGGGGTAGCCAGGGGCAAATAACTTCAGATATTAATCAAACACAGTAGTGACCAGCACACTGGACACTCTTCGTGCATGGTAAGTAATGTCCCTGGTGATGTTTTTTTAAGAAAAAAAAATCACTAAACTAAAATTTAAAACACATACTGTAGGATAAAGGAATAAACAAAATATATCAGTGACACCAAAAATTACTATGAACATCAACTCACCAATTTGAAGATGATCTTGCCTATGAGTCTGACAGAGTCTGTAGGAACATTAGGGAAAATGCTCTTTAGACAAAGGCATTCCTTTTTATGGTCCTTCCAAGCATTTTTCTAGAAAGAATGTTGAGATAAGAAATAGGTAGTATATCATTATAGCCATTAATTTACCTGAACAAGATAAAGTATCAGCTACTGACTACAGGCAGGGGTAAGTGCTGGTACTGAGTATAGGCCTTTAAAAATTGTTATATTATGGCAACTTTGGAAACAATACTTTGCCATCATCTTTAGGTAACTGACATTTAAAACGTTTGGTAGAGTTTACCTATAAATCTTACTGTATGGACCAAGTTAGCTACACCAATGCACAATGCAGCCAATGTATTAAAAGTACAGCATTCGAAAAAGCTGGTTCTGCCTATGGCAAACCAGCTTCTACTGTTAACTTGTTTTCTAGCTCCAGATAACAAAGAATAATTAATATTATATGTGTTTGTTTCAGCCAGTAGCACTATATCCTTTGATAACCGTATTTATCGGCATATAACACGCACCCCAAGTTTAGGAGGGAAGTTTATGGAAAAAAACTTACATTTTATAGTAAATGCCCATCAATGCAGCCTTATCAGTGTCCATCTGCAGCTTTGCCCAGTGTCCATCTGCAGCCTTTCCCAGTGTCCATCTGCAGCCTTGCCCAATTAACTGCTTAAAAGTGGTTCTAAAGGCTTAACTTTTTTTTTACCTTAATGCATTCCATGCATTAATACGGAACTATACTCACCTTCAGTCCAACAAGAAACCCAGAGCTCCCCGCCGGCCATTGACATCTTTAGGCTGCCAGCTTCTGAGTCTAGATCGCTGACCTCTGTCATTGGCCAGGCTGACATGACATCACTCCTACACAAGCGTGGTAGCTAGATCAGCTTCAACTTTGCCAAATTTGTGCAACGAGCTGTGCGTGCACATTTAAATGCAGCCACCTTATTGCCTCTGTTGGAGGAGGCTGGAGACAAAGGAAAACCACATGTGTTAAATTGATGATGTAGGAATCAGCTGCTGTGAGCCCAGTGTAGGACACACTCCCTGAAGACCCAGATATTTAATCTTTTGTAGATTTGATCCCGGTTTTATACTGAGGATGGCAATACCCATACTGAGTATGCAGTTTATCACCCAGAAGGATACTCTTTATTTAGCGTTATTGGATCCTTTTTCTCCAGCTCAAGAAGCAGAGCTCCATGTTTTAGCAAAGCATGTGAGCTATAAAAAGAGTGTATATTTATATAGATAGTCGAGATATAGAGAGCTTTTGGTTCCATTTGAAGGGCCAGAAGCTTGTTTTTACTTTGGCAGGTAAACCAATCAAGCATGCTAAGTTAATTGATTGGCTGTTTTCAGCCTTCCAGGTTCTTGCTGAGGTAGCAATATTAACATTAAAACTCACACATGGAAGCAGACCATGCGACTAAGGATGCTGCATTACAGCCCCGGACTCTTGCTGGGTCTGTGCAACGCACAGATTCCACCCTAGTTCTGGCCCAGTATAGCTGGGATTAATAATTCAACTTTAAGGACCCCAGAACGAGAAGAACAAGTGGTCCACAGGGGGCAACTTCTTATGAAACAGGACTTTGGAAAAGGTGATCATTTATGTCTGCCAGTCAATCTTTTCCCTCCAGCTTGACACATGGACCGTGTCATCAGTCACCTGCCTTAGTAAATGAGCATGGGATAGAGCCAGGGTTCTCAAAGGTTTGTTTGTATAACATACCACTTCTTGTTTTACCTGTTACCAAAGGTGTTACCAAAAGCTGAATATCCCTTCCAGAGATTACAAAAAGATATAGTTAAAGATAAAAGATAAAGATATATCCAGATGCCCAAGTCAGGATCTTACGAGTATTCATTTTGTCTTTATGGACATGTTTTCTGGATGTCCAGTGGCAAATGCTACTGCAAAGGCCACAGTAAAAAGTGTTATCAGAAGTAGTTTGTAAGTACAGAGTGCCAGAATCTACAGAGAGTAACAGAGGAAATCATTTTTTATAGGAGAGTCCTTACTAGAAGTTTGAGGTTTTATTTTTACACCCCCTACTGTCTACAATGTAGCACAAAAAGTAGAGTAAGAAACTAGAAAACTTTTGCCTGAATATTTTATCAAGCCCCTAAGGGGATGTTGGACTCTCTCCCTATGGGATTTTGTTTGGGAGTGGGTTACTCACTTGCTTATATTTTGTCTCAGCAGCTGAAGTCCTCCATTTGGATGTCACAGAGAGCGCTGCTGATCTTTTAAGGTTTTTGATAAACTCATTTATGTGTTTTCTCCCCAATTCCAGATCCTAAAAGTTTGGAAGGATCTAAAACTGAAGCCAGGTGACTTGTGGATTGTTAAGAGACATATATATATATATATATATATATATAAGGAAATGTTTGGAGACTCAATACAGCATCTATTTTATGTACAGTTGTGCAAAACTTGAAGGAAAAGCCACCTGGATCCACACCAGACACTGCAAAAATGACTAAATTAAAGAAATCCCTGCGTTTGATGTGTTTCCCTCTTGCGATCGCAGTCTAGGGTACTTTTTTTTCAAATACTTTACATGTAAGGCATATATATATATACATATATATATACATATATATATATATATATATATATATATATATATATATATATATATATATATATATATATATAATGTGATTTGAAAAGTAGTTTAGCCATGTTGAAGTCATATTTGTCTTTTGTACCTCTTCCATTTTATGTAGAATTGTCTGTTTACATATGCTGATAAGTCAGCATGCCAACAATTAAGCTAGAATGCCATTCTGGCCACAGGAGTGTACAGCCAGTACTCTGTAAATATGTCTTATCAATCATTTGTTTTTCACAATTAAAAGTCATTTTTGTAATGAAAAAAGCTGCTCAGCTATTATTTTCTCCACAATGGAGTTTTTGCCTCTTTGGCCAAGACTACCTCCACCTAAGTGTGTGGCGGTTCAAGGTTAAAGGTGGTAGCAGGTATGCTTAGTGATCAAAATATTGATCAAAAGAGAGGAGACTGTAATGGAAATTTGTAAGTTCTGTATATAACTGAATTCTATTTTGTATGTATTGCACACTGCCCTCACTGTGCACACGGCACTAATAATGTCTTCAGTACATGTTTACATTCTTTCGAGTCCTGATTAGAATTAGCCTGCCTATGTTATGCCTCTTGTTACCATAAACGTACAATTGTAATATTAATGTGATACCTACGTAATCATGTGTATAAAAACCTTCAATTGCGCCATAATAAAGCAGAACAGTTATTTGGAAAGATGCGGAGCGTATGAGAAACATAGGTCTGGTTCACGGTACAACACCTAATTAAAAGGCACCTCATCCCTAAGTAGTAATGAAACAAGGAGGGAAAAGTTGAGGGGATTTTTAGGGTGCCAAGCAGAATGATGGAGAAAGACATATAATGACTTAAAATTAGCAAATTAGATTTTATTATTACACAGGATTTTTACAAAATTACAGAATACAAAAAAAGTTATTTGCAATAATAACAATAATGTAGTGGTTATAAAGTAGGTGAGTCCAAGCCAAAATGAATGAATATTGCACACTAGCCCAACATGTTTCGCTGATTGCTTCTTCGGGGGATGTGCAATTCAGAGAAAGATTGGCATAAGAAACTAAACAAATACAGAAACGAAAAAATTGGTATACATACATCATTGTTATTGCACTGAGAATCATGAAATGACACTTATAGGTTAGCAGGATCTATACTATAAACTGCACATACAAACGGAACCACTCACCCTACAAAAATCCCCACCAAAAAACAAAAGACAGCCGGATTCAAACAATCCCTCCTAGGCCCCCCATTTCATGGGAGATGGTCATATTTGTGGTCACAGAGGACAGAACAAGAAAACCATAATGTTCATAAATGGTCTAAAAAATATATGTGCCAGATTACAATGAATATTATGTAAAAAGAGGGGACAATTGTCTCATAATAAATACTTACTTAGGGTAATATATATTTTTTTTTTAAGTACATGGACTATGGAGCGATGTTAAAACAACTTTGGACTACCCGCACAATGTAAATGCAGGGAGTAGTGTTAAAAATAAAAAGAAGAGGTGAAATAAAATAAATGAATAAGACCTGGGTTCAGGTAAAAAAGACTGAAACTTTAGAATGTTAATTTGAAAAATGATATAGGTAGGAGTTTTAAAATAGAGAAAAGGGGAATTTTTATTGAAAACCATGAAGGTAAAATAGCAGGTAAAGCAGATTTTATATCTCCCGCTCTCGGGGGGGGGACTGGCCCTACCGAACTTTCAAATCTACTATTGGGCAGCTGTTCTGGTCACGATTCGGTGGTGGTTTTCCCAGCCCATACAGAATCCGGCGGTCACTCTGGAGGCAGCTATTTTGGGTTCCTATGCGGCCCTGAGCAATCTCCCGTTCCGTGGACTTAGAGCCAGCCTGACCATGACAACACTGATGCGAACTACCGTGAAGGTATGGCAGGAGGCTAGGAAAATATATAGGAAGCCCAATTTCATCTCACCCCATATGCCCCTATGGGGTAACCCTATGCTCCCCCACTTTTACAGCATACCGGATCCCTCGCTTTGGGCAAAAAAGGGAATTCTCACATTAAAACATATAGTCAAAGAGGGTAGACTTATGTCTTTCCAAGCCCTGAGGCAATCTTTCGCTATTCCGCTCTCCTTCCAATTTAGGTACTGGCAGCTGAAACACGCCTTTGAAGCTCAGTTCCCTGCCCCCCTCATTCTGGAACCGGACTCCATTGAACGGCTCTTGACTTCCAGCATGATGGGGAAGCCCCTCTCAACATTATATCTTTACCTTACAGTGGAATATGATGCCAAATTAACCAAAACCTGGGAAAAGTGGAGGGTCGATGTTCCCTCTTTGAACGAGGAGGAGTGGAAGGAGTGTTTAATCTCCTACATTCCCTCCATGATAGCTGCAAAAGATAGGTTCATACAATTTAAGTTCCTACACAGAGCGTATTTCACCCCACAGAGACTGGCGCGCATTTACCATCAAAGAGATCCCAACTGTCAGAGATGTAGGCAGGAGGAGGGTACTTTCTGGCACATGGTCTGGTCCTGTCCCAAACTTCACCCCTTCTGGTCAGCAGTGGCCTCCACAATGAGCAGGGTCATAGGCTCACACTTGCCGGTTGATCCTCAGATACTACTGCTTAGTCATTTGGAGGAAGTGGAGGGAGATAGATATAGTAAATTGTGTCTAACCTTTGCACTATACTATGCCAGGCGTGAAATCTTATTGCGATGGAAACTAGTGGAGCCTCCTACTCTGGCCTCGTGGAGAAGGTCGGTGAATATGGCACTTCCTCTTTATAGACTGACATATGAAAGTAGACAATGCCCAGGAAAGTTTGATAAAATCTGGTCCTCTTGGGTTGATGCCTCCGGGGATTCTGAACCCCCATCCCCATAACCAAGAAGTGAAACATTTTAGAGGACATCCTACATCTCATGGTCATTTCTCTGATGCTCGCCCCCCCCCCCTCATCCCCTTCCTTCCCCCTCCCTCGGTCCCCTCCCCCCCCCTTCCCCCGTCCTCCCCCCCGCCATCCCTACTAGGTTTGACTGCATATTGGTTGCCTACTTTATTCCACCTGAAGAGGTTATTGCGCTTTAATGGCATAAGAAGTATTGCTAGGTGTAATTTCTGACTTTGCATAGCTGACATGTCTGCTAAATAGTGGCTTTTGATTGAAGGCAGATCCTATTGTCACTTTTCTCATCGCATTGACTGTACTAATTTATTGTATTGTAATGCTGATTTGTTCAATAAAATCTTCTGTTAAAAAAAAAAAATAGCAGGTAATTTTAGGGTTTAATGCATAGGACTGTGTCTCCAATGCAGCTAATTTATAGAAAGCGTAAATCCAGGTTTATAAAGAGGAGGGCGCCACATGTTAAGGAGCCTTAGCTTATGGAAATAGGAACTCCTCATATGGATTATAATGAGGCTTAGGGAGGAAAGCCTGATAAGTAGCAAGTTGCATAAAGGGAATAGAGTACAGATGGCCAACAGTGAAAGAGCTTACAAATGTCTTACCAATGTCACAGACACTGCTCGATGGAGTCTTACCCTCCGGCTCTGGCTGCATGAATCGCCAGACAAGCTGGTCTTATCTGTCCTCTATCGTCTGATGTCACTGGCTCGATGCGGACGAAACAATGTAAGCGCGCATGCGCAAAGTGCCGAGGGAATCCCTAAAACTACAATACCCAGGTGGCCCTACAGGCGGGGGGAGGAGTCGAGTCCGTCCAAAGTTGTACATAGAACGGACGTAACACCAAACCACCGCCAGAGCAGGAACCCATGGGGAAGTATTGTTGATGGAATAAGGCACTGATGGAAGTGCAGTAAGGGCGACAGTTACTGTCGCCCAAACAAAGGAAACCAATTAGCACTGCTAGGCGTAAAAGCAGGCCTGCATTGATGAAATCAAAAGGAAGGGGTGGGGAAGGGCAGGGACATGGGAATCAACCCAGGGAGAGTACGGCATGAAAGGCAAACATTGGGTGGAATTAAAGAAAGGGCTTAAAACTTAGGCTCTCACTGAATCCAGGAAATACTGTGGAAGTGGAAAAATGTGGTGCTGCGCTAATCCTTTACATAAGGTGAGGAATGACTCTGTGTATGATAACACAGTAATGGTGGGTGTCTCTATAGTGTGCACGTATTAAATTAAAACATCACTGCCTAAGTGTGGCTCTGTGATAACAAACGTGATAATATAACTTCAAGAAAAAATTATGAGTATATACCCGTCATTAGGTAAACAAACAAATATATAGAAGTGACTGGTGCTCACAGACAAATTGTTATACACCCAACTATATATAGAAAAAAATAGCAACCAACTCTAACGTTGCTGGACCAGACTAATGTACATCTGGTGTAACTCAACACACAACCAGGTGTATATATACAACGTGAATAGTGCTCATAGTGCGTAACATAAAGTGACAGTCTCAGTTAAACTGAGCGATGGAAAGTTCATTAGTATACATGCAAAGCAAAAATAAAAAATAAAAGAATGACAGTGCTCCACTTGGAAATAGTCATCTATTCAAAGTCCACAGAATGCATATGTAAGTGATCCATTTGGTGCCAAACGTTACAATAGTGATTATTCTTCATGCAGCACAGCACGCATTGGTGGGCAGTGGCCCCTTACCTGAAGGTAATGGGGTACTCGCTTTTAGCCACTTTTAGGCATGGCAACCTTTCATTGTAAAAACCATGGAATCAACCAACAGTGGGGAATGGTAGTCATGCAGTCCTATCCTGGTTTATCTCCTCTGTGTATGTTCCTTCAAGTAGTGTCCCGGAGTCACCCAGATAAATCGGAAAAGGAAGATCCCACAATGGTGTAATATTGTATGGCAAATGTAGAAATCTTTATTAAAATTCTCATGTACTCACATTGAAACAGCAGTATTGGGCGGAGATCCGACGAGCAGCGAGCTCGTAATGCAAAAACAAACATAAAGTGCCTGTCCTGTCCCTACGCGTGACGTCACGTGACTTCTTCAGGTGATACAAGGAGGCACTGTAGATGTCCTTAAGTAGCTCTCCCATAGACTATAATGGGCGGCCATTTTCCCGGAGCCGCCAGGAAGTGCTGGAGTGGCCATTTTGCCTAAGTCAAATGGGCGCTGCTATACTGTGAATCGGCCAATGATCGCAGCAGGGGCGGATGCCTTTCCCTGCCAGCTGTACTTAACTTGGCCAATCAGTAAACATGCTCATATTAACTGTCAGCAGAGGGGGAACACAGACTGTATGTCGGCAAAGCGGCATATATGATCGCCTGTGTGCAGCGGCGGCTAGCCTGGCGATACACAGGCCGATGTAAAACAGGAGCAGATGTGAAAAAATTATTTTTTAAAAAAGGAGATGTTGGTATACAGGGTCAGCTGAGTGGACATAAACCTGCTGTATATCCATACTCGGTCCGAACTCATGACAATATGTGTTGAGGCATAAATTATTAAAAATATAAAAAACCTATATATAAAAAAAGTATATATACAAAATCATATATATATATAAAAATATATATATGGAAGGCCGATCGGTAGGGGAAAGGCACCTATATACATTGAAATCCAACACAGCAAATATGTCATAACATTATAAAATCTGGTGACCAAAAGTGCTAGTGCAACGTATAGATAAATGGTTGTCTCTAATCATGATAGACACTATGCACATGGCGTGGGCATACAAATACACCGAAATACAACATAAACAGAAACGGAAAATGAAAAATTAAAATGCAATAAATATCGGTAAACTTGGTGTATTTGTCGCATGATACCTCAATATAGAGTGGTGAGGTTGGAAGTGTGCTGTAATAGCTAGCTGGCTCCAACCTGCGTATATGGGCGTAATACAGCCACATGTGGCTGTGGCTTTCTGTTACACCACAATAAAGACCCGTCTCATTTGAAATTTTGGGGAATTGAACCCTATGTAAGGCACTGGCGGGGGGGCATAAGGTCAGGACCCTCAGCCAACTGGAGTCCAGGTGGATTTTCACCTTGGACACTTTCTCGCCAAGAGGCCTCACCATAGAGTTCGACTTGAACTGTTTCCTGAGCAACTTTTAAATACTAACTCTTTATATTATAGACCATTCTAATATTTCAGTTTTAATACTTAGAATTTTCTGAATATCTTTATCACTATGTCTCTGCTGGCATCAGCCACATGTGGCTGTATTACGCCCATATACGTAGGTTGGAGCCAGCTAGCTACTACAGCACACTTCCAACCTCACCACTCTATATTGAGGTATCATGCGACAGATACACCAAGTTTACCGATAATTATTGCATTTTAATTTTTCATTTTCCGTTTCTGTTTATGTTGTATTTCGGTGTATTTGTATGCCCACGCCATGTGCATAGTGTCTATCATGATTAGAGACAACCATTTATCTATACGTTGCACTAGCACTTTTGGTCACCAGATTTTATAATGTTATGACATATTTGCTGTGTTGGAATTCAATGTATATAGGTGCCTTTCCCCTACCGATCGGCCTTCCATATATATATATATATATATATATATATATATATATATATATATATATATACACATACCGGTATATATGATTTTGTATATATACTTTTTTTATATATAGGTTTTTTATATTTTTAATAATTTATGCCTCAACACATATTGTCATGAGTTCGGACCGAGTATGGATATACAGCAGGTTTATGTCCACTCAGCTGACCCTGTATACCAACATCTCCTTTTTTTAAAAATCATTTTTTCACATCTGCTCCTGTTTTACATCGGCCTGTGTATCGCCAGGCTAGCCGCCGCTGCACACAGGCGATCATATATGCCGCTTTGCCGACATACAGTCTGTGTTCCCCCTCTGCTGACAGTTAATATGAGCATGTTTACTGATTGGCCAAGTTAAGTACAGCTGGCAGGGAAAGGCATCTGCCCCTGCTGCGATCTTTGGCCGATTCACAGTATAGCAGCGCCCATTTGACTTAGGCAAAATGGCCGCTCCAGCACTTCCTGGCGGCTCCGGGAAAATGGCCGCCCATTATAGTCTATGGGAGAGCTACTTAAGGACATCTACAGTGCCTCCTTGTATCCCCTGAAGAAGTCACGTGACCGTGAAGTCACGCGTAGGGACGGGACAGGCACTTTATGTTTGTTTTTGCATTACGAGCTCGCTGCTCGTCGGATCTCCGCCCAATACTGCTGTTTTAATGTGAGTACATGAGAATTTTAATAAATATTTGTACATTTGCCATACAATATTACACCATTGTGGGATCTCCCTCTTCCGATTTATCTGGGTGACTCCGGGACACTACTTGAAGGAACATACGCCCGCAGAGGAGATAAACCAGGATAGGACTGCATCACTACCATCCCCCACTGTTGGTTGATTCCATGGTTCTTACAATGAAAGGTTGCCATGCCTAAAAGTGGCTAAAAGCGAGTACCCCATTACCTTCAGGTAAGGGGCCACTGCCCACCAATGCGTGCTGTGCTGCATGAAGAATAATCACTATTGTCACGTTTGGCACCAAATGGATCACTTACATATGCATTCTGTGGACTTTGAATAGATGACTATTTCCAAGTGGAGCACTGTCATTCTTTTATTTTTTATTTTTGCTTTGCATGTATACTAATGAACTTTCCATCGCTCAGTTTAACTGAGACTGTCACTTTATGTTACGCACTATGAGCACTATTCACGTTGTATATATACACCTGGTTGTGTGTTGAGTTACACCATATGTACATTAGTCTGGTCAGTGACCAGCAATGTTAGAGTTGGTTGCTATTTTTTTCTATATATAGTTGGGTGTATAAGAATTTG
>NC_133327.1:561755480-561757980 GCF_042186555.1 Aquarana catesbeiana | reverse complement strand
AGGCTTAGGCCAGCCATGCATTGGACACATTTTGTCTGGTTCCTAATGAACTGGCTGCAATTCGAGCCATGGGGGGCCCTGACGGCACCCTCCTGCCTGACATCCTTCAATCTGAAAATCTTAGGAGCTGGGTGAAAAATCGGCTGAAATTGTTGGAAATTTGAGACTTGGGGGTTTTCTGTTGGCACTTTCCTGCTGAACATCCTTCAATCTAAAAATCTAAGGACCAGGTGTAAAACCGTCAGCCCAACAGCGGCTACATTCAATCACTGCAGCCAGTGATGGGTTCATCTAACAGTCGAGGGTGCTGGCTGTCAGAATATAATAACTGTCAGGAGACATTCACCAAGGCTGTTTAACGTGGAAGGGGGAATTCATAGGTTTCTCTTGTTCAGCATGTGGGGCAGGATAAGAGAAATCATCTTACAGTGTATGGTCAGCTTTATTTTTTGCATCAAACTGAATCATTTTGAATAATTTGAATCATTTAATTCCATGTGTAGGCACCATTATAAGGAATCTTTATTTTCAGTGATGTGACAAATCATTCCTCCCATGTTTGTAACAGTATGAAATACCATTACAATATATACGGAATGGGAACTACTGAGATGCAAGTTTATTTAGTTAGACGGAACTCTAGAAAATTTTTCTGACATATCACATTGTTTACTATAGCATTTTTTCCCCAAATTTTAAAAAAAACTTGTGTTTTTTATCCAGCATCTGGCACAATAAACATTCTTACAAATTCTTGTAATTTCTATGTATAAAAACATAGGCTCCTTGTTGTAAATGCTGCCACAGAACATGAAGCAGTAGTGCAGTTAACAGCCACATGGTGAAAATGTAGATTGGCAGGCCCCTAAACAAAGTAAAAGTGCACACCTAGGACATAGTATAAAAGCTTGGCCTTTAAATGAAAAATGCTGAACAAAGCAAACAACCTTTCAGAGCCGCACAGGGCATTTCATCAGGTACACAGTGTGCAACAGCAGCAGATTCAACCAATGGGCCATCCATAAGCTACACAAAAGGAGCAGCATGCATTGCTTAGCCACTTCCTTTATGTGTCCTCACATGAAAAGCCAAAAAAAACACGATAATAAAAAATTGAATATGACGGATTAATAAGAGATTGACATTAGAAAGTACTTTACATATAATAAAATATACAGTGCCTTGAAAAAATATTCATACCCCTTGAAATTTTCCACATTTTGTCATGTTACAACCGATAAAGTAAATGTATTTTATTGGGATTTTATGTGATAGACCAACACAAAGTGGCACATAATTGTGAAGTGAAAGGAAAATGATAAACAGTTTTCAAAATTGTTTACAAATGAATATCTGAAAAGTGTGGTGTGCATATGTATTCAGCCCCCTTTACTCTGATACCCCTACCTAAAATCTAGTGGAACCAATTGCCTTCAGAAGTCATTTTTAGTAAATAAAGTCTGCCCATGTTCATTTTAATCTCAGTATAAATACAGCTGTTCTGTGAAGCCTTCAGAGGTTTGTTGGAGAACCTTAGTAAACAAACAGTATCATGAAGGCCAAGGAACACACCAGACAGGTCAGCAGTGGCAGCTGGTGCTCAAAATTTTTTTGGGGGGGCGCAAACAAACTGAAAAATACTGAAACTACCCCCCCATCATCAATTGCAACCTCACTGTGCCCATGAAATGCAGCCATTGTGCCCATCAAATGCAGCCATTGTGCCCATCAATTGCAGCCATTGTGCCCATCAAACGCAGCCACTGTGCCCATCATATGCAGCCACTGTGCCCATCATATGCAGCCATGTGTGCCCATCATATGCAACCCCTTGTGCCCATCATATGCAGACACTTGTGCCCATCTTATGCAGCCATTGTACCCATCAAACGCAGCCACTGTGCCCATCAAATGCAGCCACTTGTGCCCATCAAATGCAGTCACTTGTGCCCATCATATGCAGCCACTTGTGCCCATCAAATGCAGCCACTTGTGCCCATCATATGCAGACACTTGTGCCCATCATATGCAGCCACTTTTGCCCATCATATGCAGCCACGTGTGCCCATCATATGCAGCCACTTGTGCCCGTCAAATGCAGCCACTGTTGTGCCCATCATATGCAGCCACTTGTCCCATCATGTGCAGCCACTTGTGCCCATCAAATGCAGCCACTTGTGCTCGTCATATGCAGCCACTTGTGCCCATCAAATGCAGCCACTTGTGCCCGGCAAATGCAGCCACTGTTGTGCCCATCATATGCAGCCATTGTGCCCATCAAACGCAGCCACTTGTGCCCATCATATGCAGCCACTTTTGCCCATCAAACGCAGCAACTGTGCACATCATATGCCCATCAAACGCAGCCACTTGTTTCCCATCATATGCAGCCACGTGTGCCCATCATATGCAGCCACTTGTGCCCATCAAATGCAGCCACTTGTGCCGTCAAGTGCAGCCACTGTTGTGCCCATCATATGCAGCCATTGTGGCCATCAAA
>NC_133327.1:559440536-559453602 GCF_042186555.1 Aquarana catesbeiana | reverse complement strand
ATCATCAGTGTGCTGTCTATCATAGGAGCCAGTTCAGGAGGCGGGACTTCATATGACAGTGGCCGCCAGGTAAGCTGGGGATCCTCGCTCTGTGCAATCTGGCAGCGCTTGCCCCCCTCTTCTCCAAAGGCAGCCCACTGGGCCAAGCGGGACCCATGTAGGGCCGGCCCTGAGTGCCCTCCCACTGCTCCAGCTTGCGGTTCACCCACCCCGGATCGGCCCTACAAAGCGGGGACAGAACTGGGGGCAGACTTAATCTAGGGACAGTGTCCTCAGCCCAGGGACTGTCCCTGGAAACCAGGGACGTCTGTTCACCCTAGGCTAGTGGACAGCAGGCCCCACAGGCTATGGCCAGCAGGCCCAACAGTCCATGGGCAGCTCCCATCAGGACCCACAGGTCAGTGGCCAGCAGAACCTACATTCCAGCGGCCAGCAGAACTCACAGGTCAGTGGCCAGCAGAACCTACAGTTCAGCGGCCAGCAGAACTCATAGGTCAGTGGCCAGCAGAACCTACAGACCAGCGGCCAGCAGGACCCACAGGTCAGTGGCCAGCAAAACCTACAGGCCAGCAGGACCCACAAATTAGTGGCCAGCAGGACCCACAAATTAGTGGCCAGCAGGACCCACAAATTAGTGGCCAGCAGGACCCACAGGTCCATGGCCAGCTCCCCACATGTTGTGGGTCCTGCTGGGAGCTGGCCGCGGACCTGTGGGTCCTGCTGGCCACTGATCTGTGGGCCCTGCTGGCCATAGCCTGTGGGTCCTGCTGGCCTGTAAGTTCTACTGGCCACTGACCTTTGTGTCCTGCTGGCCACTGGCCCATGGGTCCTGCTGGCCATGGCCAGCTCCCAGCAGGACCCACAGTGTTGAGGGCTATTTTGAGGTTACTGGGTCGGAACTGGCCTGGGGCAGGGTAAATAGGGTGTATGGGGGAAGGTAGATGGGATGTGGTGTTCAGCTGTGGGTGTCAGGGTCTCTCACCTCAGAGATGGCAGCTGCCCGTGCCAGTGCTAGCTCAGCAGGTCCTTGCACAGCCTCCTCCGGTCCTGGGGGAGTGATGCTCCTGTCCTGGGGTCAAGTAAACTTGCAGTCCGAGTAAGTCACATGGGTCCTGATTCCCTGGTGTGCCCTGCTGCCTCCACCTGCCTCCACCTGCCTCCAAGATCTGGGAATTGTAGTTTCCTGGCTGCATTGCACTGCTCTCAGTTCTCCACCCAACAGGAGCTTGAGCACGTGTGGACTTTAACCAGGGGCGTATCATGAAATCAGTGGGCCCATGTGCAAGATCCAATGGGCCCCCCCTATGCAGTGTGAAAGGAGAAGCTGCTGCGTGAAAGTGGGCGTGGTTTAAGTTGCACTAAATATTGGGCGTGGCTTAAAGGGGTGTGGATAAATAGAGTCTGAGATGACTTACATAGTTCAGAATGTGGTAATGTTAAATAGAGAGTACCTGGGTCCTGGCCCTGCTGGGTGACTCCAATCATCAGGACCCAGGTACTCCCACTGCCACTCTGTACACCTGGGCTGAGGGGGGATCTCTCTTAGCAAAGAAACATGTGATCCACTCCACTCAGCAGGGCTACCATGTACTCATGAGTCTAACGTTCCTGGCCGCCACAGTTGCAATTTGTAGAGTGCGCCAATGCCGGGACAAGATCATCCAGTGCCCAGGGCAAACATGGCAAACTCCTCACTCACATATGCCCCCTTTTAGCACAAATCCCCCCCCCTGCACAAATCCTCATTCCCTATATCCCCCTTATAACATAAATCCCCCTAAAACCCCTCCATTCACAAATTCTGTTACCCCCAATCCCCCCTCTCAGCACAGACCCCCGCCCCCTCCATCTCCCCCCTAGCAGCAAAAATCCCCCCTTTCAGCTCAAATCCTCCCCCTCATATAACCCCTTCCAGTACAAATCCCCCTTCTCAACACAAACCCTTGCCTCCGCCTCCCCTTTCCCAGCACAAATCCCCCCTTTTAACACCCTCTTAAAATCCTCCCCCATCTCTCCTTCCCAGTACAAATCCCCCTCTCAGCACAAATCCTCCCCCATCTCCCCCTCCCAGCATAAATCCTCTCCCATTTCCCCTTCCCAGCATAAATTCCCCCTCTTAGCAAAGATCCTCCCCTATCTCCCCCTCCCAGCATAAATGCCCCCTCTTAGCAAAAATCCTCCCCATCTCAAACCTGTGCCTCCTTCTTTCCCCTCCCAGTATAAATCCCCCCCAAGCTCCTTCTCCTGTTCTGTAAGAGCAGTCTGATATGCTGGGACTTGTAGTGCCCTAGACTACAGGGGACTGAAGAATGGCAGCCCACTCTGCTGGGACTTGTAGTGCCCTCTGTGATATGTAAATTATATTTTAAGCTGAGGTTTAGGTGTCCCAGTTTTTGCATAGTTAATTTTTCAAGCTTGGACCAATGAAAGTATGTATGTGCCATACCCATGGAATCCATGTGGAACAAGGGAGAGAAAAGAGGTGATCCCTGCTGCCGCACATCCGTATGGTCCTATGGTGGTAATCTGAGTGGCAACCTGTGGAAGCTGGGTGCCACTGTAGTAGCCACTGCTACTACAGTGATCTGCACTAGCTTCCTGGTCACAGCTTCCCATGCTCAGTAAGCAGCAGGGCAGACACTCGGCATGGGACCCTGATTTCCAGCTTTCATAGGGATCACACACACACACACACACACACACAAACTTCAGCGTTACCTTAAAGTGGCTCTAAAGTCAAACAATATTGTTTCACAGAACAGGTAAACTATAACCCCTTTTTTATTTTAATTAAAAACTAATTAAGCCTTTAGTATCACTTCAACCCCTTCAGCCCCGGAAGATTTTACCCTCTTCCTGACCAGAGCACTTTTTGTGATTTGGCACTGCTTCGCTTAACTGACAATTGCGCGGTTGTGCGGTGTTGCACCCAAACAAAATTGACGTCCTTTTTTTCCCACAAATAGTGGTATTTGATCACCTCTGAGGTTTTTATTTTTTGCAATATAAACAAAAAAAGAGCGACAATTTTGAAAAAAAAGCAATATTTTTTACTTTTTGCTATAATAAATATGCAGTTTTCTGCGTGGTAAAAAAAACTGACGTGATATCATCATTGTGGTGTGAACAGGGCAAAAGGCCTTGTTCACACCACACGTGCATAAAAACTGTGCCGATTTGACTTGCACAGACACGAGTTTACAATGCACGTTGACATCAGTTTTCATGTGTGTTTTTTTATGCACAGACTGACATCACTTCCTGTGTCCTCATTCTGTCATCAGTGCCCACCATTCTGTCCTCATCATCAGTGCCCATCATTCTATCCATCTCATCAGTGCCCGCCATTCTATCCATCTCATCAGTGCCCATCATCCTGTCCATCTCATCAGTGCCTACCATTCTTTCCTCCTCATATGTGCCAGCCATTCTTGTGCCTTCCATTCTCTCCGTCTCATCAGTGCCTACCATTCTTTCCTCATCTTCAGTGCCCACTATTGTCCTCATCTGTGACGCCATTCTGTCCCCTGCCATCAGTGTTCCCCGCCATTCTGTCCTCCTTATCTGTGACGCCATTCTGTCCCCTGCCATCAGTGTTCCCCACTGTTCTGTCCTCCTTATCTGTGACGCCATTCTGTCCCCTGCCATCAGTGTTCCCCACCATTCTGTCCTCCTTATCTGTGACTCCATTCTGTCCCCTGCCATCAGTGTTTCCCACCATTCTGTCCTCCTTATCTGTGATGCCATTCTGTCCCCTGCCATCAGTGTTCCCCACCATTCTGTCCTCCTTATCTGTGACTCCATTCTGTCCCCTGCTATCAGTGTTCCCCGCCATTCTGTCCTCCTCATCTGTGCCCTCCATTCTGTCCTCCTCATCTGTGCCCGCCATTTTGTCAACCCACTATCAGTGTCCTCCCCCATTCTGTCCTCCTCATCTGTGCCCTCCATTCTGTCCCCCTCCTCTGTGCCCACCATTCTGTCCCCCATTATCAGTGTCCTCTGCCATTCTGTCCTCATCTGTGCCACCATCCTGTCCCCCACCATCATTGTCCCCAAACATTCTGTCATTCTCATCTGTGTTGCCATTCTGTCCCCCATCACCAGACATACCCGAGTGGCAGCATTTTCCCAGCCAGGACACGACATGAGGGAAAGTAGGCGGGCAGTATAGACTGCTCTGCTTTCCCTCCCATTTCCTGTCACACGTGGTCATGCAAAGTGGGGCTGTCAGTTTTGTATGTGTTCCATTGCAGAGCTGTGAGGAAAAATGCAGACATACCGCATAATCCTGCACCGCTCCGCATGGGACATCACACCTGTGTTTTGGTGTGAACAAGACACATATAAAAAATAGTTTTCTGTGTGTCTTGAAGAGACCTGCGGTTTTGAGGTCTCTGCAGATAGTGTGAAAATGAAGAATCGGATGGTGGACCAGAGTGGGATCGGTGCGGTGGGGGAACAGGGGGGCAATTGCAAGATTCGATCATCGGTGTGTCTCTCCCTGCAGTCACTGAAAGCCGGCTGGAAAGGAGAGGAGGATAAGTTGGTTTTCAGATGCTGCAGGAAGAGACACACAGATGATCTGATCTTGCATTTTCCCCCATCACACCGATCCCCCTCTTGTCCACCATGCACTTGTTTCTGCAGCTTCCTTATAACTGAGGCCATGCTGACGGGACACCAGAAAACATGGAGTGCAGAGTGGTGCTGTCATTTTCCTTCAGGTAGATATTAAAAGACAGTGTATACAGTGTATATTGTACTTCTGACTTCTTGTCTGAGTCTTTTTATTTTTTTTATAAGGAATCTTGGAATAATGGTCTGTTCATCAATGTGTGATTTGGGAGGAATAATAACACCGTTTATTGTTTATCGGCTGTCACATATCTGGAAGGAGCTACCACTTATAGTATTTGGTAAGCAAAACATTACAGTGATAAGACACATACTTCTGCATGTCAAAAGAAATATTCTGTGAAAATCTAAAAGAAAATTCCTAAACAAATGGGAGACAAAATTGAAGAAAATAGTATAAAATATTTACAGTACTTCCACACAAATTTGAGTGAATTCTACTCTAACTTTTTCTCCAGTTTACACATTGTGAATAATCAAAGCAATAAATTATATTTCAATATTATGCCTTTCTCTTGCAAGTAGGTAAACCCTGACTCTATTTTTCAGTATACTTGGCATCATGTGTATAGTTTTAAGCATTTTTTTTTGTAACGCCCTTTCTGCATAGAGAAAACAGGTTTGCATACTGAAAACAGGGGCTTGCTCACTTGGATTGGGCACCATTCACAGAATGCTTTGCATTTTTCTCAAAGAATGCAAGGTATTCACTGCCTTAACTAGGTGGGGATCATGACATCATGGCACTACTTCCCCGCATAGTCCAATCAGGTTTAATCATTGAGATAAATGCAAGGCAATCTGTGAATGGTGCCTGTGCTGAGTGGGCGACCCTCTGTGGTTACTATGCAGCAGGGCAGCTGCTTGGCACGGGACCACTGGAAAATTGGTGAATTTCCAGCTTCCACATGGAACCCACAGGTACAGCATATTCATGCTTCCATTGGTCTGGGTTGGACCAACGTAACTATGCAAGACAAGCCACATCTGGAATTTAGCTTTATTGTCTGAGACTGCACAGCAGCTTGAGATTTGCAGTACCTTTGCACTGTATTACATAAATATACTGTATGTACACAAATTATTTGTATCTTTATTGAGCTTATGTGTTTTTTTTTTCTGTTTCCTTTTGATCATGTACTCTAGCTGTATTAGGAACACTTTCAGGAGTTCTTGTTCTATTTCTTCCTGAAACAAAAGGACGGGCTCTACCAGAAACTATTGAAGAAGTTGAGAGTTTGCAGAAGTAAGTCTGATCAACAGGATCGTTTAAATATCTGTATACATAATAGTCCAAATGTACTATGCAAAGGCCTCAAAATATTGTGCTGCAAAGTTTCATAAAAATGAACTTCAGTCTGACAGTCACCGCTCTTTGCTCTGAGCAGACCAAGAGCTGAGTGATCATGACAGTTCTCAGTCTTAGAGCCAACATCTGCAGCATCATACCAATGTTGCAGCATTGAGGAGAGTAATGCCCTGTACACACGGTCGGACTTTCCGGTGGAATATGTGCGATCTGAGCTTTTTGTCGGAAATTCTGACCGTGTGTGGACTCTATCGGACTTTTTCCATCGGAATTTCCGACACACAAAGTTTGAGAGCAGGCTATAAAATTTTCCGACAACAAAATCCATTCTCGTAAATTCCGACCGTGTGTGGACAATTTTGACGCACAAAGTGCCACGCATGCTCAGAATAAATTCCGAGATGAAACTGCATGGTCTGGTAAAATTAGCGTTCGTAATGGATCTAGCACTTTCGTCACGCTGCAATGTTTTAAATTGTTGAATGTAGCGCACTCTCTTCTTCTTTATAATGCTAGAAGAATGAAGTTGTTTTGCTGCTTATATTCACACAGACTTCTCACAAACTTCTCTCTTTATTATGTCTCGTCATTTCATGAATATAATATTTGTCACATCTACCGAAAATTTTTTATTTTTTTATATTATTTTTGGTATTAATTGTTTGTATTTTTTTAAAATCCAGATCTCCTGTTTTTTTTAATATTTTTTGTTTTTTTGGTGATCTCCAGAATAGTTTTGGGTTTGTTTTGTGTGTCAAGTTGCCACAACATCATTATTATCTTGTCTTTTTTAATCTCAAGGAGATTTGTTGTTGTTGGTGTCCCTTGTTAATTTCACATTGTATTTTGGAAATGTACCTGCTTCCTCACAAAAAAAAATTTCCTTTTTGAAGGAAAACACTCATAGGCAAGTATTAGTTCCAAAAAATACCTTTATTAAGGGGTCCTAACCAAATAAAGAGGGAGGCAACGCTGGAGAAACAGCAGAAATTGGCGAAGCCTTTGAACCCCAGGGCAGACATCAACTATTTTCTGGCAAAATTGGTGGCCTAAAGGAGTCCTTATATAAGGGAGTACAATCTCGTCCAGGAGTCCAAAAGAACATGAACAGCAGCAGATGACATTTATGTCCCCAGGCTGTGGTCATACAAGAGCCTGCATCTTTTGTCAGACCAGACTGAACCCAGGCCATCACTTTCTTGTCTTCCTTCCACTCTTCCTTCCAGGCTGTGTCTGTGGCGTTGGAGTTGTGGCAGGAGGAGGAGGAGGAGGAGGAGGAGGATGATGCAACTCACACAGGTGGGTATTGGGTGTGATTTAGGTCCTCAATCCCTTATTTAATGTTTTATAAATGATTTTCTCACACATTAGGTGTTGGCCCTCCTGTATGTCTTGCAGTTTGGTGGCAGCCATGGAGGCAAAGGCCTCTTCACGAGTGGGGGTGGCTCTAAGGGACGCAGAAGCCTCCTGAATCAGCCTGAGTGCTGACTCCACCACATTACTCCCCTTCCTGGGTCTTTTGTTTGGAAGGCAGAGGGGAGGAACCTGTGATTTCGTCAGGCTCCTACTGGGCCTGGCCTCCTCCTGGCTGCCACTTACCCCGGCCACTTCCTGGCTGCCACTAACCCCCGCTTCTTCCTGTGTGCCACATTCCACAGCCTCCTCCTGTGTGCCACATTCCACAGCCTCCTCCTGGCTGAGGTCTTCCTGTGTATGAAATAAGGACATAGTTTAGTTTTTTCTTCATCAATCACACACAATTTTCATCTCATAACTGTTGCAAATTGAATGTTAATAAATAGAAAAGACTATGATTCTGAGCCCAGCATTTTTCATTCTTGTCCCAATTATTTTGCCCACTACTGTCTATTGAAATGTAAACGCCTTTATTAAATCAGCAATTAGTGATCAATAATAACATCTAGGAAACATCATTTATCTTTTGCCAAGAAATATATAGAACAATGCTATACCTGACTCAAGCTGGTCTTCTCCACTTCTTCCTGGCTGGAAGTCCCAGGTTGGACATCGGAAGCCTCAGCTTAGGTGGAAGATAAGGTGGAAGGAAGAGTGGAAGGAAGGGTTGAGAGGGATTCCCTGACTTTAGTCTGGTCTGACAGAAATCGCAGTCTCTCATAGTACCACAGCCTGGGGACATAAACGTCATCTGCTGCAGCTCCTGATCTCTGGGAATCCTGGACCTTCTTGCGCTCCCTAAGATATGTGCTCCTCAGGCCACCAATTTTGGCTTTTAAATAGGGGATGGTTGCCGTGGGGACCACTGGCTTCACCAACTCCAGCAGTTTCTCCAGCGCTGCCTGCCTCTTTTGTTTATGATTATAATGAGGGTGTTTGACCTGCCACAGACAGGGCAGCTCCCTGTATTTGTCTATGAACAGGTGGAAGAAGTTGTGATCATTGAAGCCATCCATTTTCTCTGCAAGACACAACACAAGACAAACCCTAATGTCAGGCTAAATTCTCCTAATCTTGTCCCAACATAGGCCTCAATCTATAAGCAGTATAGGCCCAAGTTAAACTTGTACCTTCGTTATCACGATCGGCACTTCCGATACTCCTTCCTTCGCTCACAGATCGTACGTAGGACGCACACTTGTTTCGCTTTATATACACTGCGCATGCGTGAAACTCCGCCCACCCCTGGCGTTCTTTCTAGTCTATTCCCTGCTCCTTCTCTTTCGGCACAGTGGGGAAGAGCACATGGTGGAGACAGAGCAGGTACATGATAATAGCAGCAACGAGGAAGAGGAAAGCCTGGAGCCAGAAACGTCACGATCCCGGAGTTTATTTAAGGCCTCAAATATGGCCTTTGTTGAGATGGTGGACATATTGAAAAGGGCCGACTATGATGGGAAGTATGGACCTTACCCAAACCCAAATGTGAGAAAGGCCAAGATCATGGCTAAAGTTGTGGAGAGACTGCACGGGAATTTTGGGGTACGACAGTACAAGGATCAACTCAGGAAACGGTGGTCGGACCTCAAATTAAGGGAGCACAATCAGTACAGAAGGATCAGGAGAGTGCTGCAAAAAAGTAAGTAGTTGTCCTGTGTTCCTATTCTTTCTTTTTATTACGTTCATGCTGCTCCATGTGCTTTTATTTACTGTTGTACAGTTTAAAATGGCAACTTTCATGCTCATGGGCACATTAATAGTTCGTAGGAAACATTGTTCGTTCGGCCACTAAAATACGATGTTTTGGCCAGATGCAGTTCAATACGGTTTTTCTGGCCTACTCTGATTAAAAAAAGTTTGCTGTCTAGATGGGTTTGTAACTAGAATGAAATGCAAACTAGATTCTGTGTAAGGAGAGGACACTCAGCAGCTGTTTACACATCTGGACGCTGGAGCACTAGTGTGGGACAAAAAAAATTCTTCAGCTTGGAACTCTGCCAAATTAGACAATTGTACCCCACTTCCAAGCAATGTTTCATATTCCTATTTCTGCCATCAAATATCTGTGTGCTAAGTATACCTATTTTTGTTCACATAGGGGAGAAAAGACTCGGAGGACACCGCTCATCAGAGGAGACCAGGGACCACAGGAAGAAGGGGAAATCCCCCAAACCCAACCAGAGGAGGAGGAGGGAGACATTGTAGAAATTGACACCACAACAGGTGAGTGTCTGCGACCACAGCCTCAGGTAAGAGATGTATGCCTGCATATTTATAATACATGGTGTTTTTTTTTTGTTTTTTTTGTAGGTGATCGGGATGTTGTAGAAGAGGAATGTCATTTCACCAGTGAAAGTGCCCAGATCCTCATCGGGGAGATAATGGGGTGTAATAGAGATTTAGAAAACATCAAGCAAAACATCAATGATGTTCAAAACAAAATGAAGAACATCATTGATGTTTTAGGGAGATTCTAAAACACCCAGAAATCCCTAAAGTTCTTCTGTTTTTTTGTTTTTTTATGACTAAATTTTTTTTACGTATGTTAAAAGCCAAATTTAGAAGATGCACACAGTGTATCAACATGTGTTATCTGCCATCACGGGAGATCAATGTACGCGTTTTGTGGGTGCAACCCCTTTCTTGATAATAAAGTAGCTGAGAGGAAGGGGTTGCACCCACAAAACACGTCCATTGATCCCCCATGATGGCAGCTAGCACATGTTGACATTATGCAATTTGTGTGCATCTTCTAAATTTGGCTTTTACAGGGGTGACATCACCCCATCTGCTGAACGCAATATCAAACACAGTTTGTACATACTCATGTCTGATATTGCCTTCACTTTATAAAAGTGATTTCTACTTAATGTGACCTAAAAAAATCTTATACAACAAACATGTTGGATTGTTCAAAAACCCTTTTATAAACGCACATGTGATTGTGCTTTGATTAAAAAGATTGATAATCAACAATGTGTGGCTTCTTCTTTCAATGCTTAAAAGCATTTTTAGAGTAAATTTGGCATTTTCAGTGGCAATGGAGGTTATTTACAAAAGGCAAATCCACTTTGCACTACAAGTGCACTTTCAGTGCAGTCTCAAGTGTACTTGTAGTGCAAAGTGTAGTTTCCTTTAGTAAATAACACCCAAAAGTGCTTTCTAATTTTACACAATCACGCCATTTTCATGACTCCCCAAATTTCGGGCATGCTGAAAATTATTAATATTTTTGTCAGTAATGCATTAAATACATTAACAACAAAACAAAGGTGTGTGTGTGTAGCAGACCCACAACATAATAATAATAGTAAGCTGAAGAAGAGATTGTCACCTCATGTGTCAACAAAATTTCGTTTGCACTGTTGAAGAAAAAGGCCAAAAAAAAATAACATTAATAAAAGATAACCGAGGAGACAGCTAAAAGAAAGCCAAGTGGTAAATCAAAGCAAATATTTTTTCAGTTTCAAATAGATTTTTATTTAAAAAATGTCTCAGACATTGTCTGGCATATCGATGGCCCCCCTACCCTCAATGTATTCCATGTATCTTATATAGACCTCGCGGGCACTGTGGGGGGGCAAGCCAGGACGGCCCATTTCAAGCGCCGTCAGGGTTGGTTCATTAATATGAATTCCGGCCTCAAGCCCAACTGAGGCAGCATAGTTGAAAGAATTTCTCCTTAAAAAGTTGTGGAGAACACAGCAACACAGGATGATGTGATTGAGTTTATATTCCGCCATTTGTATCGGTGTAAGAAATAGGCAGAACCGGCTGGCCATTATTCCAAACGTATTCTCCACCACTCTTCTGGCTCTGGCCAGCCGGTAATTAAAAACCCTCTGGTCCGGGGTGAGGGTCCTCATAGGGAATGGCCGCATAAGATGTTCCCCCAGCGCAAACGCTTCATCCGCAACGAAGATGAATGGGAGTCCTTCCGTATTGTCTTCTGGAGGTGGCAAGCCCAAGCTGCCATTCTAGAGATGCCTGTAGAACTCAGTCTGGGCGATGACTCCACCATCCTACATCCGGCCATTCTTCCCCACGTCCACATACAGGAACTCGTAAGTAGCCGACACCACTGCCAACATCACAATACTATTGAACCCCTTGTAATTATAATAGTATGACCCCGAGTTGGGGGGTGGGACTATGTGGACGTGTTTCCCATCAATTGCCCCTCTGCAGTTGGGAAAGTCCCACCGCTAGGCAAAGTGGGAGGCCACAGTCTGCCATTCCTGTGGCATGGAAGGAGTCAAACCAGAAAAAAAAAATTAGTCATTTTGCACATAAATATTGAAAGTAGATTAGACACAAACATTCTTGGCCAACATCAGTATAACATTTATTTTAGGGAGTATTTAATGACAAAAATATAAGGTCTACTTATCAGATTCATCACCCCCTCTGATGGCCCATTGTAAAAATTTTAGGGGGGAAGATGTTTTGGACAGGTAACCCTCTCCACTTCATTGAGAAATAAATGCCTAAATAATGTGTATTACTATGACCAGCCCTTCCTTACTTACACTATTGGCAGACCACTGGACAGGTAAGAAGTGTCATAATACAAAAACAGACATGTGCATTCCGTTTAGTTCCGAATCGAAATCCGGACGAATTTTTCATTATTCGGAAATTCGGATGCATCCGAATTTCCGAATTACAAAAGTGATGAATTTAAACGAATCCGAAAAAAAAGCAAACAAATTCGAAAACAAATTCGAATCGAAATCGAAAACATATTCGAATTGAATTCGAAAACATATTCGAATCGAATTCGAAAACATAATCAAATTCGAAAACAAATTTGAATGGAATTTGAAAACAATAGAAATCGATTTTCTAAAAAATACAATAAAATAGAACATAAAATCATAAAGCAATAGAATACATATATATAATATTTTTTTTATTCTGTTTTATTGTTTTTCTATGCTTTTCTTTTCTTTTCTATTATTTTCTATTCTTTAATAGTCTATTCTATTCAAATTCGAATTCATTCTATACGAAATTCGAATTTCGGAACATGGCTTCTGAAAATTGATTTTCGTATAGAATGAATTTGAATAAAAAAGATTAGAATAGAAAAAAAAATGATAGAAAAGAATAAACTAGAAAAACATATATTGTATTTTATTCTATTCTGTTCTATTGTTTTTCTATTCTATTCTTTTTTATTATTTTCTATTCTATTCTAATCATTTCTATTCAAATTCAAAATCATTCTGTGCGAAATTTGAATTTTGGAAAATGATTTTATATATCGTATTTATCGGCGTATAACACGCACTTTTTTCCCCTGAAAATCAGGGGAAAATTGCGGGTGCGTGTTATACGCCAATCCCCTGCGATCCTGAGCTGCCAGATCTAAAAAATCACCGACCGCGATTTGAAAATGGCGCCGCCGGCGCCGAAATACACAGAGCCGGTCCTCGGCTCTTCTCGGCCACTTTCGGCTTCACTCGAGCGCCGCCCAAACCTAGCCGAGTGTACACGTCTAGGTTAGGATAGCTCTGCTCACAGTCACGCCCATCCCAGGCGGGACTACGAGTGGAGCCGAAAGTGAACGAGAGCCGCCGAGAAGAGCCGAGGACCGGCTCTGTGTATTTTGGCGCCGGCGGCGCCATTTTCAAATCGCGGTCGCGATTTTGAAGCCCAGTATGGCAGGGGATCGAAGGCTGCACTGGGGCAAGGCTGCACTGG